>NC_134540.1:66008283-66311313 GCF_050624435.1 Tenrec ecaudatus | reverse complement strand
GATGTCCAGAGTTAGGTATTGGAAAGCTCCAATGTTGGAAGATAATCACAGAGAAAAAAATACAGGAAAAAAAATCTTCCGATCCAAATGTTCAAGAGCCGAAAAGATCCGGAAATACAGGATTGTTACTGACACAGGGGAATAGGGTTATCCTGCTGTTCCTCAGTGCTGGACATGTGACCTGGTTGAAGACTCAAATGTAAGAGGTACCTCTCCCAATTTCAGTAAGATTCTCTTTGTGCCTTAAGGATGTCCTAATCCAGCAAGATTAAATGAGGACAACCATCTGGGAAGGCCAGCTTTGCAGACAAGGAATGGGGCTTGAGACCTTGTGGGAGTGGCTGGATGCCTTCCGTTTCTGAGGACAGGCCCCTGTGTCCCATTACAGAAGCTCTCTGATCCTCTTAACTGACCTGTTAAGCATTCCCTCAGCTTGTCAGGGAGATGAGGGTAGATAATTTGCTTGTTTAGTTTTTGAAGCAGTTGGGGAAGCTGTAACCATGCTGCTTCCTTCTGGAATGTGCTTGCCGAAATAAACTCAGCATTTTTGAATTAATCCTGTCCCTGTGTTTGTTTAAAACAGTGAGACGCATACTGAACCTTTTCAAAACCATGAAGGACTTCGCATGAAAAATTTTTTGTAAATTTCTCCAAACCTGATTTGGAATCTATCTAGTTGAGATTAAAAATAAATCAGGTCCCTGATAAAACCTCCTTGCAAAGTCTATAAAAATGTTTTACAGAATTTTTTTTCAAAAATGTCCCACTAATAGAAGTTCAGAAGAAGCCACATCCCTTCCTAGAACCAAAAAAACCCCCAATAAATTAGTGAGGCGATGCAGCCTCCTGCACAGAAAGGGGAAGCATGCAGGCTGGTGGTTGAGCAGAAAGGAAGCAGCTAGTGCAGTGGAGACTCCCCAGCCTGAACCTGCTGGAGGTTTGTGTCCGAGGCTGAATCACTGTGAGAGGATAGCTCAGATGCTGCTTACAATAATAATCTGCCATATCCTCAGCCTGCAGACCACTGATGGTGAGAGTGAAGTCTGTCTGAGACCCACTGCCAGTGAACCTGTCAGGGACCCCAGACACTCGGGTAGAAGCCCAGTGGATGAGCAACTTTGGGGCCTGTCCTGCTTTGTGCTGATACCATGCTAAGTAGTTCTTCTGGTTAGATGAATACAAGAGGCTCTGGCTGGACTTGCAGTTGATGGTGACGGTTTCTCCTACAGCAGCAGCCAGGGAGGCTGGAGACTGGGTCATCACGATGTCCCCACTGGCACCTGCAATCAGAGGTCACACCTATCATGAACACATCCTGGCAATCAACTTAAACGCATATCATTTTTATAACTTGTCCTCTTATGGTTTTACACTCCATCCAAACCATGTAGTGTATCAGCATCACTTTTGAAAATAATGACGTAAAATACACTTTCTTAATGTAAAAGATACTAATCTGGGAGCATGGGAGTGCTTTTCCATCTCTGACCTGAGAACCAGAGCAGCAGCAGCACGGGGAGCTGGCTCTGTGGCATCATCCTTGTGCTGCTGTCCTTCCTGATGTAGCTGAGTTCACACTGAGGGGAAGAGCCCATTTGTAAAGCTCTGAGCAGCCAGCTGGGACCCAGAGTGGCCTATGCAAAGCAGACAGTGGTTAGTGGGCAAATTACATGCCTGGTGAGATGGGGAGGTAGATAATGTAAACAAAGAGCCCAATAGGTTACCACACAAAAGTGACTGAGTAAGAAAGACACAGAGCTTGACATAGAAACTGAAATTTCTAATTTGAGTACAGAAACTGGTGAGGTACGAAATTTGTTTTAAACTGACATCTTTTTATTATACAAGATACATTTAACAAAATTATCTAAGTAAGATGCAATATTTTATACTGATTACATATACGTGTGTGTTAGGCTGGTTAGACTAGAGAAACAAATCCAGTGACCCTCATGTAGGTGTAAGAGAGAGCTTTAAATCAAGCAGTCATGAGATATCAGGGCAGCATCCCAGCCCAGTCCAACTCAAGTCCACAAGTCTCTTCAGACCCACGCAGCCACATGCAACGCTGCAGAAGGCAGGAAGGTCACAGGTTGGTGGGTGCAAAGTCATATGGATCCAATGGCAGTGCTAACATCTCCAGGATTCTGGGAGCAACCAGGCTCAGTCAACAGGAAGATAGTGGCAGCTAGAGATGGGAGGACCCCAGGACTCAGCAAAGGAGAAGGCCATGCCCACCAGGTGCACCATCAGGCTGTGACCCGATTGACAGGTTAAATACTATCCCTGCACTTTGATTGATCTTCAATTTGACATGAAATTATGTCACTACCACATGTATTTTCATTCATTTAGATAAGGATAAATACATACATATGTATATACATAAAGATATGTATATGTTCAATTCCTCTTCACTTTCAGCAAGCAAGATTGTACCATTTGATTACCCAGGTACTTAATAAATCTTACTCCAATCCTGATCACGAACCTTCTTTATACCATCCACCTTCTCTGATGATATGCTCAGCATAGAGATTGAGCAAGTATGGTGAGAGGATTAAACCCTGATGTACACCTTTGCTGATTCTTTTTTAACATTTTATTAGGGGCTCATACAACTCTTATCACAATCCATACATATACATACATCCATTGTATAAAGTACATCTGTACATTCTTTGCCCTAATCATTCTCAAAGCATTTGCTCTCCACTTAAGCCCTTTGCATCAGGTCCTCCTTTTTTCCCTCCCTCTCGCTCCCCCTTCCCTCATGAGCCCTTGATAATTTATAGATTATTATTTTGTCATATCTTGCCCTATCCGGCATCTCCCTTCACCCCTTCTCTGTTGTCCATCTTCCAGGGAGGAGGTCACTTGCAGATCCTTGTAATCGGTTCCCCCTTTCCAACTCACTCACCCTCCACTCTCCCAGCATTGCCCCTCACACCCCTGGTCCTGAAGGTATCATCCACCCTGGATTCCCTGTGCCTCCAGCTCCTATATGCACCAGTGTACAACCTCTGCTCTATCCAGTCCTGCAAGGTAAACCATACTGTATCGCCTTATTCTCCTCACACAACTGCGTCTTGATCCATGTACATTTTGCAAATGAACACAATGAAATACTCTGGAATCCCCCTTTATCTTAAGGTTATCCTAAGGTTATTATGATCCACACACTCAAATGCCAATGAGAGTCAATCAAACACAAGTAAACATCTGAGCTATTTAGTTTATTGTACCAACCTGGTATATAAACACAAGTGGGCTTAATTGGAGGGTAGAGAGATAAATGGCTCAGCGAGCCTTGCCCTTCTTGGGTCTCTTGCTTTCTGATGGTCAGATCAGGGTGAAGCTGCCTTAACCTGCTGTAACTGGCAAGGCTTACTTCCTGCAAGACATCCCTGAGGAGAAGCCACATGGACTGATACTGAACCTGCCCTGGGTGCTAGAGCACCCGTGTGGAGACCCCTGCCAATGTTTACACATTCACTGACTCGGCTTTCCTCCTGCAGTGGGCCTCATTTTGTCTGTTTTGTGAAATTGAGGAGGATTTTGTGGATTGGTGTTGGACATATGGGTTAATGTTGGACTTGTGGGCTTGGGCAGCACTGGGCTTGGGCAGCCTTGTTTTCTTGATGCACGCTTAACCTTTATATAAAACTCTCTCTTATACATGAGTTTCAGTGGATTCGTTTCTCTAAAGTACCCAGACTCACACAACATCTTTCTGGTACTCTCTGCTTTGTGCCAAGATCCATCTGATATCGGCAATAATACCATCCTTTGATCCCCGTCCCCTTCAGAATCTGGTCTGAACGTCTGGCAGTTCTCTGTCAATGTGCTGTTGCAAACTTTTTTGCATGATCTTCAGTAAAATTTTACTGGGGTGTGATATCCACAATACCATGCTCTAGTTTGAGCATGGGCAAAAGTATGGATCTTGCCTGTACTTGTTGCATGCTAATCGTCTTCCAAGTTTCCTGGTATAGACAATGGAGTGTTTCCAGTGCTTCTTCAAATTTATGAACATTCCAATTGGCATTAAATCAATACCTGGACACCTGATTTTGGATAATACATTCAGTGCAGCTTTAACTTCATCCTTCAGTCCTACTTCCTTCTGAAATGGTGGGCTATGGACGAGTTCATTCTGGGGGGGGGGGGACTCTGTGCTTTTTTCCCATCTTCTCTTAATGCTCCCTGCATCATTGAATAATTTCTTTAGAGAAACTTTCAAAGTTGCAATTAAAGCTTGGAATTTTTCTTGAGAACTTTCTGTTCAGAGACTCTGAGCATCCTCTTCCCTTTGGGTTTATATGTTCTAGACCCTTCCTCCTTTCACTCTCATATTTGATTTTGTCTTTTCAAGCGACTCTTTGAAATTTTCTATTCAGTCTCTTGAATTCATCCTTTCTTCCATTTGCTTCAACTACTCTAGGTTTAATACAAAGTTTGAGTGTCTCTTCTGATATCCACTTTGATTTTTTCTTTTTAATCACATTTTACATAATTCATGAATGATGTTCCTGATGTATACCCACAATTCATCAGGTGTTCTCTCAGTAGTGTTCAATGTGTCAAGTATGTTCTTGAAATGTTCTAAAAATTCAGGTGAAATAGACTCAAGGTCCTATGTTGGACTCATGGACTTGTTTAAATTTATTTAGCTTTATGCTGAACTAATACATGAGAAACTGATTGCTTGTTCCACAATCGGTCCCTGGTCTGCTTTTACTTACGGATATTAAGCTTCCTTATGGTCTCTTCCCACAGATGTAGTTAATTTGTTTTCCATGTTTCCCATCAGAGGAAGTCAAGATGAATAGTTACCTTTTGTGTGGTTAAAAAAGGAATCTGCTATAACAAGCCATTGGTTGTGATAACATTTTTCATGTGATCTCCAGCTTCATTCTATCACCAGGTCCATATTTTCCAACTAATGTCCCTTCTTCTTTGCTTCCATCTTTAACTTGCTAATCACCAATAACGATCAATGAATCATGATGACATGTTTGATTAAGTTCTGACTAAAGTTGTCGGCAGATTTCTGCATTTTTGTCATCAGTAGCTTTTTCTAGTTGATGCATACATCTGAATAGTAGTTATATTGACTGGGTTTTCTTGAAGGCAGATAGATATAGTCTGATCCCAGCATTTATTTCATGACGGATTGAGCAAGAGCTTTCCTGACCATGAATGCCATCATGCCACTCCTCTTGATTGGATTGTTCCCAGCACAGTAAAGTATGTGATGTTTCTGACTCAAAATGGTCAACACCATTCCTTTTCAACTCACTAAATGCACAAGATATCAAACTTCACGCTTCCAATTCATTCTTGACCAATTCCTATCCTAAGTTCATACTTCACACATTCCAGGTTCCGATCATTACAAGATTTTGACAGCTATTTGGAGTGGTGCCCCATTAGCAAATGAGGATCCCAAAGGCTCCACTCCTGCAGGCTCAGGCTCTGTCCCTGTCCTGTCAGCAGGGTCTACTCTCCTCCCAGATATCAGCTCCTCTTCACTCACATGTCCAGTGGCCAAGGACCTGAGTGGCCCATCAGCGGCACTATCTCCAACAAGGTTCTGCTTCCTTTGTTCAGCTTTCAGTAATTGACAATGCCTTGAAATGATGCGAGAGGTTCCACTGGTTACTTTCTACGAAGTGGAGAGCCGGGTCCATCTTCACTGTCTGTTCTTAGGCTGGAAACTGCGCTGAAACCTGTTCATCTGGGTAACGCTCCTGGCATTTGAAACACCATTGACTTCGTTTCCAGCATCACAAGATAAAACCAACACAATATGGAAAACTCACGGACAAGGTGCTGATGAAGATCAGATTGTAGCCTTGAGCATGGATTACAACTCCATGTAAGGAAAACCAAGCTCCAAACAACTGGAGCAATAGGAAACATCACGATAGATGGATGAAAAGTTGAAGTTGTCAATGGGGCTTATCTTACTTGGGTCCACAACTAATGCTCCTGGAAGCAGGAGTCACGAGACCAAAAGACACAGTGCATTAAGTCAATCTGCTGAACAAAAACTCTTTAGAGTGTTGAAGAGCATGGACATTACTTTGAGGACTACCTAAGGTATTACTGACCAAAACCGTGGTATACTTATTTTTCATGTGAAAACTGGACAATAAATAAGTAGTACAGTAGAAGAACGTGTGCATTCAATCTACGATGCTGAAGAAGAATATTAAAAATACCATGTACTGCTAAAAGGACAAGCAGATCTGTATTGGAAGAAGTGAGCCCAGAGTGCTCCTTAGTGGCAATGATGGTAAGACTTCATCTTACATACTTTGGATGTATTGTCAGGAGAGAGCAGTCCCTGAAAAGAAGTCCAGGTTCATCAAGGAGGAGGATTGGTGAATTAGAGGAAGGCGTTCAATGAGATGGGCTGACAAAGCGACTGCATCAGTTAAGCCAGGCATTGAGACAATGGTGAGGTTCGCCCAGGAACGTGCAGTGTTTCCTTCTGTTGTGCGTGAGATCACTAGGGGTGACAGCCGACTCAATGGTACTTAAGAACAATGGACTTAAAGCAATGGACTAAAAACCGGGGACTTATTTTGTTGTGGTGGTTGCCGTGGTTGGGGTCTATGAGTTGGTTCCAACTCCGAGTGACCCCATCTCTAACAGAATGGAACTCTACGCAGTCCTGCACCATACTGATAATGGGGCGTATGATTGTTGGAGCAGCCCATTGTTGCCACTATGGAGTCACTCAATACTATCAAGAGTCTTCCTCTTTTTCACTGCCCCTCTGCTTTACAGAGCATAATGTCCCTTTCCAAGGACTACTCTCTCCTGTCAATATGTCCAAAATACATGAGACGCAGTCAAATGCAGCTATAGAGCTGTACTTCATCTAAGACTGATTTGTTTGTTCTTTTAACAGTTCATGGTACTTTCAATATTCTTCTCCAGCACCATAATTCACATGCATCAAATCTACTTTGGTATAGCTTATGTAATAGTTAACTTTCACAGGCATATGAGGCAACAGAAAATATCATGATTTGGGTCTGGGTCACCTTCGTTCGTCAAGTGACAGCCATAATTTTCAGCGCTTTAAGGAGGTCTTTTGGAGTAGACATGCCCAATGGAATGTGTCTTTTGATCTTTTGACTCATGCTGTGTGCACATTGCTAATGGATACAAGCAAGACAAAGATCTTAATATCTTCAGTCTCCTCTGCACTTATCATGATTTTATCTATTGGTTCAGTGGTGAGGATTTGGATTTTCTTTAAATTGAGTTGAAATCCAGACTGAGGGCTGAAATCCTTGCTATTCATCAGCAAGTGCTTCAAGTCCTCTTCAGTTTCAGCCAACAAGCTGGTGTCTTCTGCATATTGCTAGCTGCCAATAAGTCTTCCTCCAATCTGGAAACTCAACATAAAGATTGAATAAGGATGGATAGCTAATACAACCCTGATGCTGATCTTTCTTGATCTTGCTTCTGACCTTGGGGTTAGCCTTCCAATGACTATTCCACTCTGCCATCAAGACCCCTTCTGGAAGGAAACACATCCCTGACTTTTTATGGATCCTGAAAACACGATCAAGGATTTGTAAGGAACTGCAGGCATTGGAATAGATCAAGGGATGGTGCATGTTCAGGAATGAGCTAGAAACAGGCAGCTCAGAGAGTAAACACTCAGTGGCAAGCCGCCCACGGGAGAAGCTTGTAAGGTGCTGTTGGTAGAGGGCCTTTACTCCTGAAAGTTTTAATCAAGGGCTTGCTATATTTCAAGGGCCAATTCCACCAAGTCAGAGAGATAGATATTCTTGAGATCTAAGAAAATGAAATGACCCTCAATGGTTATGAAAGTAATGCAATAGAAATAATAGGTTTCAAAGGCCTTCTGCCCACACTTCAGGTTTGGAGCATTGTATGAGTTTTATTTAAAGAAATAAAGGAGAAACCTGACATTGTGCAAAAGGCAAAGCAATGTAAGAAGGGACAGTGTGGATCTCAATAAAAATAAAAACAATCAAATGATGACTTTTTGATTAGAAATAGACTTATCAAAATGTTCAGTCATTTTGAAGAGAATGATTCTAGCCCAGGTGGAATAACAAAGACAAAATTCACAATCCCAAATGAAACAGCTAGGAAAAAAATTAATTCATTAATTAATTAACTACATTTGACAGTTCATATATATGGCAGATGTCTTCAAGGTTTAAGATTTGAGTCCATGCAAGGACAGAGTTGAAGAAAGGTCATAAAATTTACTACTGAACACTTGAATCAAAATTGATTGACATTTTTGCCAGCATTTTCATTCCATTTCCACCATTGAACATGCTAAGAAGTACCTCCCTACTCTGAAGTGCATAGACTTACCGTGAGTCAGCAAATGGTTATTCATCTTCCGGAAGTGCCTTTCCTTACCGTGGCTCCATGGTTCTACTTGGTGAAATCAAAGTGTCAACATTTCTGTTAGTAATTGAACAAAATATGCTCGCTTAATATCATTCATTACATATAAGTTTAGGCAGCAAAAGCGAGATAAGGGGGTCTCTCCAACCACATTCAACGTTGTCATTGGGTCCTTTCCTAATATCATTCATTACATATAAGTTTAGGCAGCAAAAGCGAGATAAGGGGGTCCCTCCAACCACATTCAACGTTGTCATTGGGTCCTTTCCTACTGGCAGTGAACCTGGAGGACAGCATGAATCCCCGTGTGGGTTTGTGGAGCTGAACCCGGATATGTCTTTGGGAGCAGAGGATCTCATCCTTCTCATGCAGTCACTGGTGCAACCCAACTGGAAACCCACCCTACCATGAGGACTTCTTCTTCTTCAAAATGTTAATAAGAAAATCACAGTGTACAGGATTCTTAACTTCAGGCTTAGAGTGCAGGAATTTCACCATCAGGCTCCCTGGTTCTTGGCATAAATGTCCCCTCAACAGGACCCCCACCTGATCTCATCCTTGATTATCTGAGCCTCATAAAAGACAGATAAACTCTGAACCATTTCACACCAGAAACCAAATACAGAATGGAGGCGCCACCAAGAGCCTTTACTCTGTGCCATGGGAGAGGATATTTGAAAATCTCGAATATGAATATGCAGTTTTCAAATCATTAGAGTATGATTTTATGACGAGATAAGATGCAAAATGACCTTAGGGCCTCTAATAGCAGTGTAAAAAGTAAAACAAACAAAGAAACACCTCCTGTCATCCAGTCAATCCCAACTATTAGGTTACAGAGACAAACTGCTCCAGGAGGTTTTCTTGCTTAAAACCTTTATAAAAGCAAATCACTAGACTTTACCCCCTGGGGAGGTTCAAACCACCAACCTCAGGTTGTCAATCACTTGAACACTGCACTGTTACAGGCACCCATGATCCCATGCACAGCTTTTGTTTAAGTCAAAAACAGTCTTGAATGAGGTCAGGTTCCATTGATGATGGAAGAGTTTCCTCAAATCAACTGTCTCTTGAAATAAATGTTTAATGATTGTGAAACAAAATGACAAAGGCAACATGTATATGAATAATGTTTTCCTGGGTTTTTGATAAAATCCTAAGCTAAAATGAGCTGTGAAGGCACGTCTATCTTAAATGGCATTTTAAGTCCCCCAAGTACACTTAAGATTGGCTTTCAGGACTCTGCCAGTGCCAGAGACATGGAAGACGGGACCAGAGGCCCCTGTGTGGACACTACACCGGACTCTGCATAGAATGAAGGCTCATGCCCTTGAAAGAACCCCACCACCTGCAAGTCAATTCAGATCCATAGGGACCCCATACAGTGTTTCTGAGGATAAAAATCTCTACCACAGCAGACAGCTCATGGTTCTCCTGCAGAGTTACTGATGGGTCCACACTACTAAACTCATGGTTTGCAACCCAAAAGTAATTCATTAGCCCACCATAATCTGAGTTTTTAAAAATATTTTATTTGGGGCCTTGAACAGCTCTTATAACATTCCACAGAGACTTTATATTGAACTGTCTCATTCTTTCAAAACAACAACAACAAAAAACAAAAAAAAAAACCCACTGCCCTCAAGTCATTTCTGACACACAGTGACCCTATATAGTGATTTTGATTATACAAATCTATACTCCAGCAGACAGCTCATCTTTATCATGCAGAGTGACTGGTGGATTCAGGGTGCTGACCTTACAGTTTTCAACCCAAAAAGTAACCCATTGGCCACCCTGAAATTACAGAAAATGTGAACAAAAGAGAATTGGAACCTGTCACCCTACAACCAGGCACAGTGGTTCCTCATTGTGCTACCATGCTGAGGGTGCCCAGTTCAAACCACCAGTAGAAAGATGGGGCCTCTCCTCCCGTGCAGAGAGAGTCTCAGAAACAAAGAGGGCAGTTCTTCCTGTGCTGTGAGTCAGCACCAACTCGATGGCAGGGAGGTATTCCCACTACCACTAGGATCTGGTAACGAAGCTGTAATTTCACTGAGAAAAAGAACTTGAAAACACGAACAGAAATTCCTTGTGAAGATGTGAACACCAGCCCTACAAGGAGTTTCACTCTAGGTCTGCGTGGCTTCAGTGTGCCTGGAGCCCTGCAATCTTGAAATTGACTGAAGGTATTTGGTAGCTCTCCTGGAAGAATGATCGCCCATCCTACATGCTCAGGGCACCCAGGAAACTGAGGAGAATGGAAAACACAGTCTGCTCAAGCTTCAGATTTGAGCATCATGGGAGTTTATTTAAAGAAATGCATGAGAAACTTCACATTGTCTGTAAAGCATGGGACACTAAAAAGGAGCACTGTGATCTGAAAAATATTATATAGATATATGCATGAAAAATAATTTCTAGATTTATGCAGAAAAATGATTTCTAAAAATTAGAAATACAATGAGCAAACATTTAATTCTCCATTGTAAAATGTTAGAGCAACTTCCCATCCTCACATAAAATGTGTCAAGAATAAGAATTATGATCCCACCCAAAACAGCCCAAAATCATTTATTAAAACTGATGCATTCATCTGATGATCAAAAACTTTGAGGTTTACGTTCACCTGAAGAAAAGCCTTTGATTTTATTCTGAAATTAACATTTTTGTCATTGCTTTTTCTTGCACTTTAAATCAATTTGGCCACGGGAAATGCTGTGAATCACCATCCTACTCTGACACTCATGGGATTGTCGGGATAGGCAAAGAGTCTTTACTCTCGCAGTAGCTCCCCAGGTCTTTCTGAAGTGGCGCTACTGCACGAATTCAAACCAACACTTTCCCAGGTCGTAATTGAGCACGAGCCATTTGCTCAAAAACTGCCAATTATACCTTAATTTTTAAAATAATCTAAGACAATAACTATGTTCAAAAAGAAGTAAGAAAAATACACCTTGAAATATTTTTTAATGACACACCTAGAATCTAAGAACCTATATTCCTAGTCCCTGGCTCTTGCCATCAATGCCCCTCTCAAGCACTCCACCCCGACCACGCCCTGCTGATTGTTGCTGATCAATGAAACATGTTATGGGGAATGAGACCTGAGTAACATCAGACAAGTGAGAAACCACAAGACCTTCGTACCATCCAGTTCTTCAATCTTGACTGCTTGGCATGAGAAAGTATTACCAAACCTACACTTTTATTCCCATAATTTTCTTCCAAATCATATACATCTATAATTTTAAATGCAATATAAAATAGATGCTATAAGGAACACAGGACGGTCATGTTTCCTAGCAAACGTTATTTTGGCTTGATCTTTCAGCCTTGATTATTACAGCATCTATTCATGATGCCTGCGTGTCTATTATTGCAGGTTAGAGCCAGCAGAGGGCGCACACAAGCTCCAGAACTTTGGTTGTCTCCATGGGGAGATCATTTCCATTAAACTCAGGACCAGGGAGAGCTTCCTTGCACTGACAGGAAACACCACATAGCCTACTTCATTTGCCACATCTCCCATGTGGATGGGGTGCCCTACTAGTTCTCTGACACCTGATCTGTGGATCCCTTCACGCGCTATCAACAACCTTATGAACAAAGATACGACTAGAGCCCATTACTGTTTTCCAACAGCAAGATAGTCTCTCACAGTCATGTGACCCTAAATATGAGTATTAAAGTAGTACCAAGGCAGGGGCAAGTGTTTCTGATGTTTGTTACTATGTCGTTTCTCATTAACTGCCACAGAGAATAATGTCTCTGAGGCGTGCAAATGGTTTGGCTCCATCACCAAACTAAAGGTTTGCATGTCAGTCACATCCCACAACTCCACAGAAGGAACTCCTGCCAATGTGTTCCCATGAGAGTGATGGCTAAGAAACTTCATGCAGGAGCTGATTCTGTACTCCCAGGATTGCCCAAGTTTGAGCCTATTAAATGACAAGCAGGGCTGGCTGGCCTCACAGAGACTGTTAGACTTGGTTTGTTCTCAGTGAGAAATAAATTGGTGTCATAAAGTCAAAATGTGCAGCTGGATAATGAAAGCATTCACAGCATAAGACAAAAGGAATAAATAAGACCTCATGAAAACTGAAATATTGAACACTGCACGGTTTAAAATCAGGACAGTGTGCATAATCAGGGTTACAAATGTTCCCCACGTTTGCTCAATCTGTATGCTGAGTAAATTACCTGGTTCTTCAGAGCTTCCCTCCTAAGGTTTCCTAGCCTGAAATCTTTATGGGAGCGCCTTTCAAGGTCTTTTCTCAGGTGGGACCACGGTAAGTTTCAAGCCCTGACCATGCAGTAGGCTGCTGATTTCTTAACCATGAAGGCTCCTTAACCAGAGCATGTTTGAATCAGAGACTGGCCTTTGGACAAATGAGTGCAGCTGAATGAAATGGAGAGAGGAGGTTAGGGGAGGACAAAAGTGTGTGCTGATGGGGGGGGGGTGGAATCTTCAGTAGCATTGCCTAAAATGGCTTTGATAGACACCAGGATCAGTGGAGGAAGGAGAGGAAGCAAGAGAGGAACAATGGTTTCTAGGAGGGAAACGTTGAATGAAGGCCAAGGGTTTGGTATTGGAATAGTGGAATGTTGCATGATACTCAGAGAGAAAAGAAAAAGACCTGGACAATAATAAATTCAGATGAGAAAGTTCAAGATTCCAAATGGTCCAGGAACTACTGAGTCAATCCTGATATCAGGGGGATTGAGTTAGTCTGCTGCTCATCAGAGCTGGAAATGTGATCTGGTTTGGGATCTGGTCTGTTGAGTTGGTTTGCAGAAAAATCCATATGTAAGAGGCACCACACCCCCTTTACAGTAAACTTCCCTTTTCAACTTAAGGATGTACTAAGTCCACAAGCTTGAGTGAGCAGACCCATCTGGGCAGGCCAGGGCTTTAGACAAGGAATGGAGCTGGAGAATTGGGGCAGTGGCTGGATGCTCCCATTTCTGAGGAGCGGGCCTGTGTGTCCCATTACAGAGGCTCTCTGTTCGTTGTAACTGACCTGTTAAACATTCCCTCACCTTGCAATGTACATGAGGGTATCTACCTTGCTTGCCCTTTTCAGGATTTGGTAAAGCTTTAAGCTCACTGCGTTCTTCTGCCAGATGTTGCTAGAAATCAACTTTGAATTTCTCCAGTCACCCTAGTCTCTGTTTTTTGCTAAAAGAGTGACAAGCATCTTAAACCTTATCAACAGGATGTGGGTTTCAGGGTGAAAATTCACTGCAAACTTCTCCAGATATCTCTTGGAAGTTATCCACGTGAAAATTCTTGGTCACTGATTAAAAGCTTCTCACAATGACTATAGATTTAAATAATGTTTTCCAAAATTATCCCACTAATAAAGTCACAGAAAAGTCACTTCTCTAACACTTTCCTAGACCCTGAAAATAGCCCAGGAGATTAATCAGGGGATGCAGCCTCTGGCACAGACAGGGGAAGCATGCAGGCCGGTGGTTGAGCAGAAAGGAAGCAGCTGGTGCAGTGGAGACTCCCCAGCCAGAACCTACTGGAGGTTTGTGTTCGAGGCTGAATCACTGTGAGAGGATAGCTATTACCTTGCATACAGTAATAATCAGCCACATCTTCAAGCTGCAGGCTGCTGATGGTGAGAGTGAAATCGGCACCTGATCCACTGCCTTTAAACCGGTTGGGCACTCCAGATTGCAGGGATGAAGCCCCATAGATGAGGCACCTGGGAGCCTGTCCTGGTTTCTGCTGTAACCAGGCTATGTTTCTACTAATACTCTGACTGGACTTGCAGTTGATGGTGACAGTTTCTCCTGTAGACGCAGCCAGTGAGGCTGGAGACTGGGTCATCACGATGTCCCCACTGGCACCTGTGATCACAAATGAACAGTGAGCAGATGGACACACACTTTCTGACAGGTGTTTAAAATACACTAGTTTAAATATCAAGGAGTCTTCTTAGTGGTTACATGTCACTGGTAATTGGGTGCATTTTCAAATAGCTCTCATATTCCACTATACCTTAAAATGACTTTTCTGTTCTACACAGATTGTTCACTAAAGGAATGGAAGCAATTTCAAATTCCTTACCAGAGACACAGAGCAACAGGGACACGAGAACCTGGGTGTGAGACATCATCTTGCTGTCCTACCTGCCTGCTGCACCTCAGCTCACTCTGCAAAGGGCCCCTTTATAGTCTGAGCAGTCAGGCTACCTGCAGAGTCTATGCAAATCAGTCAGCCAATTGCAAGCAAAGCACACAGAAAACAGGTTGTGAAAGTCACCATTGGAAACGAACAGCCAAAAATGTCCACACAGACAGTACAATATCATGACCCCAAAAGCCAACAAGGAAGACTGATATCAACTTAGAAGCTCTGAGGCTACACTCATCCAGACAACTCAATTTAATATGAGAAGCATTTTGAATGGGTTCGTGTTCCATAAATTATGAGCTAGGTTTTCCAGATAACACTCTTGGAGAAATCATGAAAATATAGAAAAAAATAACAGTGGATTAAAGAAGGGCAGGCAGGGAGGGGTTCAGGGTGTGTGAGGTGAAGGACAGAGAAGAGACGGTAAGGGAGATACAGAAAAGAAGGGAGGGAATGTAAGGGACAAACTGAGGGTGAAGATTTGGCACAAAGTTTTCAAACTACTCTGCTGTGTTTGTAATGAAATATGTTCATTTGTATACATTCCAGTATTATAGGCCCTCAATTATTCTGCACTTCCATGAGACTTAGAAAAATGTGTGTGTCATTTCTTTAAAGCGAAGAATTATTAGATAAACCTCAGAAATGCACTTATCCATAAACCTCTTTTAAAAAAAGATACTTCTCAACTATGTAGACAGCTGTGCCTGCCCCAAGAAAAATCTATGTCAGAGGACAGCACTGAAGCTGCAGCTCCAGGAGAGGGACATTTCTGATCAGAGCACACGGGAGTAAATGAAGGGGGAGAAAGAGTGAGTGGAGAAAATCCTAGCCCACCAAGCCTTGAGGATGATATTCCTGCTCAGAGCAGCCAATAAACAGAGAAAACCATATGGCTTACACCACTATGAGAAAAGACATCCTCAATGACCCATAGCGCTACAAGAGACAACACTGGAGACACAGTGTGGGAATTGGGCCCAATCTGATCCCACCGCACTGACAGAAAAGACTAAGGGCTTGCAACAGAACAGCAAGGGGAACAGAGCAATGAAGCTCCCAGGCCAATACCAAAAATAGACTTTGGGTTCAGGGCTTGGCACCCCATCTGACTCAACCGGAAAACTAAAGGCCAACAAACAGTCCTTCAACTAACTACAAGCTTTTCTTTTTTTCATTGTTGTTGTTTTGTTGCATGGTTTTGCTCTTATTTTTGTGCATGTTATTACCTCCACAAGTCTGTCTAAATCAGATAGGCGGGATGAACGATCTGGAGGAGAAAACAACTGGACTGACAGTTCTGGGGGGACATGGGAAAGGGAAAGTTGGGAGAAAGGAACAACAGGGACAAGGGAACAACAACTGATCCAAATCGGTGGAGAGGAGGTTGTAGAAGGTCTAGTAGGGTGTGATCAAGCGTAATGTAACCGAGAGGAATTACTGTAACGCAAATGAAGTCTGAGCATGAGTGTGGAACAAGAGGAAAGTAAAAGGAAATAGAGGAAAGAGCTAGGAGGCAAAGGGCATTTATAGAGGTCCAAATACAGACATGTGCATATGTAAATATATTTATATATGAAGATGGGGAAATAGATTTATGTGCATATATTTATAGGTTTAGTATTAAGGTAGCAGATGGACATTGGGCCTCCACTCCAGTACTCCCTCAATGCAAGAAGACTTTGTTCTACTAAACTGGCATTCCATGATGCTCACCTTCCCAACACAATCGCTGAAAACAAATGTATGCATAAGCAAATGTGGTGAAGAAAGCTGATGGAGCCCAGCTATCAATGGATATAGCATCTGGGGTCTTAAAGTCTTGAAGGTAAAGAAGTGGCCATCTAGCTCAGAAGCAACAAAGCCTACATGGAAGAAGCACATCAGCCTGTGTGATCACGAAGTGCCTAATGTATCAATTATCAGGCATCAAAGAAGAAACTATCATATCATTGTGAATGGGGAGGAGTGCGGAGTGGGGACACAAAGTCCATATGTACGCAACTGGACATCACCTTAGGGAAGGGTTGTGGGGAGGAGATGAGTTTTTGAGCTATTATAAATAGAATCTAAATAGAGTAAATGGATTGCAAGGTTCTTCTGACTCTTTTAATTAATTGATTATGGGGCTTTTTCCATTTCTGTAGCCCGAGTTTTAATGGAGTTGACTTGATCTACTGCCAATCAAGATTTTGTCATGCTTTCCTTTGTTTTCCATCAAGTCTATGTGACTGTGAGTCCTTAGCTCTCATGGCCTCCTGCTGATGGTTTCCTTCACCTAGATGAATCCAGGTGTCATGTTATAGCTACAGTAAAGACTTATTCATACCATATATTTGAATGCAGGTCTTCCACCACCAGAATGAATCCAAACAGAAAGGAGGATATCAGAATAGAATTTCAATTTCTCACATTGAACAACAACACCCAGAGTGGAACAAAGAGAAAACAACCCCCCAAATAGTATTAGCTTAAGTGTGAAAATAAGTTAAAAAATGAACCACACACATGTGCACAACACACTGATAAGAAAGGGAGGTGTGAAAGCACACAACACAAAAGGTATAAATAAGATGACATCACAGAGTCCTCAGATGTGTGTAATAACCCTGAATGTCAAAGGACTGAACTCGGGCATTAAAAGGCAGAGGCTATTGGATAACTAATATAACGCAGCACATCAATATGTTGCCTAAAGAAGACACATCTCAAGATTACAGACAAAATTAGGCTGAGGATGAAAGGCTGGAGAAGAATATACCAAACAAATGGTAATTTTTAAAAAAGCAGGTGTTGCAATCTTAATCTCAGACAAAAATGGTCTCTAGATGCCAGCCATAACAAAAGATAAGGAGCAGAATCATATAATTACCAAGAGAACAGTAGACCAAGAACCAGAGAGCATAATAAATATATACGCGCCCAACAAGAGATATGAAAAATTCTTCACTCAATCGTTCTAAAAGATGAAAATATAAATCACAGCCTCAACAATTATATTAGGTGACTTGAATACCCCACTATCAGAGAGAGAGATCTAAGAGAAAGAAGCTTAACAAGGAGGCCACACATCAAAACATTATGATTTGACCTGATAGATACTTTCAGAGCGCAGGACTCAAATGCAAAAAAAATTCACATTCTTTTCAAGCCCACAGACTTCATGCTGGGACACAAGTGGAATCTGTCCAAAGTCAAGTACATAGAGATCATACAGACCTCACTCTCTGACCACTATGATATAAGGCTGGAAATCAAGAAAAGGATGATGAAGATAAGGACAAGCAATTGGAGGATGAATTATTCTATTACAAAAGGGGTGGTTACTGGCCCAGATAATAGTTGAAATGAGGGATTTTCTAGAAAACAATGAGAATGAAAATGTGACGTACCAAAGCCTTTGGGACACAGCAAAGGTAGTTGTCAGAGGAAGTTTCATAGCAATACAGGCACACATGAAAAAGAAAAAGAGACTTATAATTGATAAGTTGAGTCAAATCTTACAGCCATTTGAGTAGAGTCAACAGGAAAATCCTACAAATAGCAAAAGAAGAAATTTTAAAGATCATGCCTGGGATTCATGTGAGGGAACACAAGAAAACTAAGGGGGAAATTTAACACAGCTAAAAGGTGGTTCTTTGATAGAATTAGCAGAATCCTTCATACATCTGGTAAAACCTAGCCAAAGAAAGGAAGGAACAAATTTTAATAGCAAGATGAATGATGAAACAGGGGGCATGAAAATGAACTCTAAAGAAATCAAAAGGATAATTACACAGTACTACCAAGGGCTGTACTCCATTGAATTCAACAACTTAGAAGACATGGACAAATACTTGCCAAAACATTTGCCCCCTAGACTATCCCAGATGGATGTCAAGAACCTCAACAGACCCATAGCAAAAGAAGAAATAGACAAGGTTGTCAATGGATTACCAACAAAATAATCCCCTGGATCTGATGGCTTCACAGGAACATTCTACCAATCTTTCAGGGAAGAACAGACACCAATCCTACACAAACTCTTCCAGAATATAGAAAAAGATGTCAAACTCCCAAACTCTTTCTATGAAGCTAGTATAGCTCTAATACCTAAACTGGGCAAGGAACCCACAAGAAGTGAGAGCTACAGAAAAATATCCCTAATGAACATCAATGCAAAAATCCTTAACAAATACTGGACAATAGAATACAAAGATATATAAAACAGATAACTCACCATGACTAAGTGAGATTCATACCAGGAATGCAGCAATGGTTCAACATATGAAAGACCATTAGTTTTATTTGCTACATTGACATGAAAATTTATATGAGCTACATGACATTATCAACAAATGCGGAAAAAACATTCAACAACATTCAACATTCCTGTTTCACACTCAAGAAGATAGGAATGGAAGGAAAATTCCTCAATATATTCAAAACCAACAGCCAAGGTGGTAGTCAATGGAGAAAAGATGAAAACAGTCCAATGAAAAAGAGAAACAGTGAATGATGTCCCTTGTCTCCACTCTTATTTAACGTTGTACTAGAGGTCCCAGCTAACAGCATAAGACAAAGAAAAGACATCAAAGATATTCGATGGGGAAGGCAGAGGTGGTACTATTATTATTTGCAGATGATACAATTTTATATATGGAAAATCCAAAAGGACCACAAGGGGAGTACTGGAAGCAATAGAGGAATATGGCAGTGTGGCAGGATACAAGATCAACAAACAGAAGTCTATAGGAGTGCTATACACATCAGACAAGACCACAGAAGAGGGGATCACAAGGTCATACCCTTCACAGTAGCAAAGCAGAAATTGAAATATCTAGGGATATACCTGACTTAAAAAAACAAAAAAAAATTGTAAGAGGAAAACTATGGAACACTATTACAGGAAACCAAGAGTGACCTCCACAAATGGAAAAACATCCCATGCTCATGGATTGGAAGACTCAATATAATAAAGATATCAGTTCTGTCCAAGGCACTATATAAGTTTAATGCTATAACAATACAAGTACCATCATCTTTCTTCAAAGATTTGGAAAACCTGATTACCAACTTCATATGGAGAGGAAAGAAGCCCAAAATTAGCAGAGAACTCTTCAAGAATAAGGATAGGATGGGAGGCCATCCTTTTCCTGACTTTTTCACATAGTCCACAGCCACAGTGGTATTGGTGTAATGACAGATACTCAGACCAAAGGAAAAGAACTGAAGAACCAGAAATAAAATCATCAGCCTGTAGACGAGTATATGTAGATAACGGCCCCAAAAATATCATTTGAGAAATGGATGCCCTCTTCAACAAGTGGTGCCAGAAAATGTAGATATCCACCTGCAGAAAAATGAATCAAGACCCTAACCTCACTTCATTCACTTGAAATAGGGAAGGACACAAACACAGAGGAGGCACAATTTGATAAGTGAGATATACTCAAAATAAAACAACTGTGTACATCGAATGAATTCACCAAGAGAGTAATAAGAGAGTCACTTACTGGGAAAACAACGTTAGCAATGGACACATCAAACAAAGACTTATTACTAAAATTTATAATACTCTGCTGGCTTCCAAAAAGAGAAAAAACTAATCGCCCACTGAGGAGGTGGGCAAAGAACCTGAACAGAAGAGGTTCACAAGGGTAGAAACCTGAATGGCCAATAAACATATGAGAAATATTCCCGACCATTATCCATAAGAGAAATGCAAATTAAAACAACGAGATACCACCTAACACCATCAAAGACAGCCCAATTTGAAAAATCAGAAAGTAGTGTCAGATAGGCTGTGGTGAGATAGGCATTCTCGTCCACTGCTGGTGAACCTGTGGGTATGTACAGGCACTATGGAAATTGATTTGGCGATATCTAAAACAGATGGAAATTGAGATACAAAACAACCTAGCCATCCCCCTACTGGGCATATACCCAGAAGAGGCAAGAACAAAAATCACAGCCAGACATCTGTGCCCCAATATTCATGGTGGCATGGTTCACAATTGCAAGGAGTTGGAAACAACTCAAATGTCTATCAACAAACGAATGGATTAAAAAGCTGTGGTACATATATGCAATAGAGGACTATGCATCACTAAAAAGCAGTGATGATCACTTGAACACATCATCGAATGAGAAGAACTGGAGGAAATTATGTATGATAAGTCACATAAGCCAAGCACAAAAATTACATGAGTCCCCTGAGATAAGCTTAAAAATGCAAAAGGGGCACAAGGACAAAGGAATTGTACATACATTCTTGGGGTAAGGTTCAGGTAGTATGGCAGGGGTCAGACCCAATCCAGGGATCCATATGCTAGCCAACTAAAAAGGAGGGGGATATAAAATGGCAACAACAAAAAAAGACATGGGCAGCCTGGGGAACAGGGCATTAACTCACCTAAGGAGATGGTGTTGGTTATATCTCCACAAGGAAAGAGGGATCAGAGTTCAACCTAGTGCTGCAAAATGCGAATGAAACATACCGGCATGAAGCAGGGAACCAATACAGAGGTCTGAGGGACTGGTCCCAATCACAACTACATGGTCAGCCCTCACTCCTCCCAGAAGAATACACTTCAGATAACAGCACTGAAGTTACAGCTCAGGGAGAGGGACATGTCTGACCAGAGCACAAAGGAGCAAACAAAGAGGGAGGGAGAGAAAGTGGAGCACATGCTGGCCCATCAAGCCCTGAGGATGATATTCATGCTCAGAGCAACCAATGCATAGAGAGGACTATAGGGCTGGCCCTATCTTGAGATTCAATGTTCCCCATTGACCCATAGCGCTATGGAGGACAACACTGGAGACACCACATGGGAATTGTGCCCAATCTGACTCCAGCATACCGAGATGAAACACTGAGGACATGCAACAGAACAGCAAGGGGAACAGAGCAATGAAGTCCCCGTGGAATACCAAAAACAACCCAAAACACTGTGAGGCCAGGGTGTGGCATTCCATCAGACTCAACTGAAAAACACTCCTTTGGTTTTGTTCTTGTTGTTGTTTTCTTTTGTTGCTTTGTTTGCTCTATCTTGTTTTGTGCACATTATGATCTTTGCATGTCGAGCTAGATAAGGTAGACAGGATAAACAATCCGGAGGAGAAAACATAGACCAACTGTTCTGGGGGTGTATAGGATATGGGAGCATGGGGGAAAGGATGCCAGGGAACACAAATGATCTCAAATTGATGGCGAGGAGGGTGTAGGAGTCCTGGTAGGGATTGATCAAGGGCAATGTAACTGAGAGGAATTACTGAGAACCAAATGAAGGCTGACCAAGATTGTAGGACAAGAGGAAAGTGAAAGGAAATAGAGGAAAGAACTAGAAGGCAAAGGGCATTTATAGAGGTCTAAGTACAGGCATGTACATCTATATGATGGGGAAATAGTTCTATGTACACATATTTAAAGGTTTAGTATTAAGGTAGCAGATGGACATTGGGACTACACTCAAGTACTCCCTCAATACAATAACACTTTGCTCTAATAATTCAGCATTCTGTGATGCTCACCTTCACGACACAATCAATGAAGACATAATGGGTGCATAAGCAAATGTGGTGAAGTAGGCTGAGGTGCACAGCTATTGAAAGATATAGCATCTGGGGTCTTAAGGACTTAAACATAAACAAGCAGCTGTCTACCTATGAAGCAACAAAGTCCACATGGAAGAAGCACATCAGCCTTTGTGATCATGGGGTGTTAATGGGATCAGGTATCAGGCATCAAAGACCCAGAACAAAATATCATATAATTGGGAATGAAGGGGAGTGTGGAGTGGAGACCCAAAGCCCATCTGTAGGCAATTGGACATCTCCCTTACAGTAGGGTTTCATGGAGGAGATGCACCAGTTAGGGTCCAGTATAGCACTGTCAAACATGCAATTTTCTTCTAGTTCTTTAATGCTTCCTCCTCCTAAATATCATGACCCCAATTTCTCAACTATCATGACCCCAATTTTGCCTTACAAATCTGGCTGGACCAAAGCATGTACATGGGTACAGATAAAAGCTGGAAACACAAGGAATCCAGAAGTAATAAACCCATCAGGACTATATCAGGAGGTAAAGGGAAAGGTGGGGGGAGAAAGTGGTAAGTGATCACAATGATGTATATTCTCCAGGGGAATGGAGAACAGAAAAGTGGGTAATTTATTATAATGTATTATTATTATTAAAAATTAATAATAAATTATCAAGGGTTAGTGAGGGGGGAGGGGGGGAAGCAGGAGCAAAATGTGAAGTTGATACAAAGGGCTCAGGTAGAAAGAAAATGTTTTAAAATGATGATGACAGAAAATGTACAAATGCGCTGAAAACAATGGATGGATTGATGGATTGTGATAAGAGTTGTATGAGTCCCCAATAAAATGATTTTTAAAAGAGAAATAATTAGGTGGGGGGGTGGTGAAAAAAGAGGAGCTGATACCAAGGGCTCAAATAGAAAGCATATGTTTATAAAATAATCATGACAAAATATTACAAATATGCTTGATATAGTTGATGTATAAGATCTGTAACAGTCCCCAATAAAATCATATATATATATATATATGAAATATATATATATATATATATATGAAAATGAAAAGAGCATCAGCTTCATAAAACTTAAGGTTATTTTAAAAATCAAATGATGATCAATGAGATTGATTACACAGTGACTACAGCAATGAGATCAAACATAGTGACAGTTGTACGGATGGCACAGGGAAGAGGAGTGTTTTATTCTGTGGTTTGTAGTTGTGTTAGTCTGGGTTGACTAGAGAAGCAAACCCAGGGAGACTCATGTTTGTGTAAGAGAGAACTTTATATCAAAGAGCATTTGTATTAAGAAAACATCCCAGCCCAGTACAGATCAAGTCCATAAGTCCAATCTTAGCCCATATGTCCAATAACAGTGTATAAATTCCTTTTAAGGCTCATGTAACACATGCAATATCACCGAATGCAGGAAGATCACAGGGCTGTGGGTGGAATGTCTTGTGAATCCAGTGGCAATGGAAGCAACTCAGCCCTGGGGTAGTTCTCCAAGTGGCTCGTCCTGCTCCAGGGCTCTGGTTCCATCAGCATAGCTCCAGGTGGCTTGTCAGCAGGAAAGATGATGCAGAGAAAGAATGTCTCTAACCTCCAAATTGTGCCTCGAAATGAGGTCATTAAGCTATAGCTCGATTGACAGGATAAACTCCAGCCCATTCACTCTGAATATTCTCAAGTTGACACCAGATTATGTAACGACCACATAAGTGTCACCATGAGTCAGAACTGAATTGATGGCACCTACTCAGGATAACAAAAAATGTGCTACAATAGAGGTTAAAATAATTGACAAGCTCGTCTCAGTGAGGGAAGAGAGGATTTTAGGCAAGCTTGTATTATTTTGGAAGTTCCTTCTGGAACACGAGGGGATTCAAAAAGTTTGTGGAACAATTGATGTATGAATGAATTGTGATAAGAGTTTTATGAGCCCCCAATAAAATGATTTTTAAAAATGGTTTGTGAAAAAATGGGAGGAAAAGACAATGGAACCCAAGGGCTCAAGTAGAAAGAAAATATTTTGAAAATGATTATGGCAAATGTGCTTGACACAATGAATCTATGTATGGATTGTGATAAGAGCTGGGAGAGCCCCCAATAAAATGAGTAAAATTGTAAAAGTAAATAAGACAATGGAATGTTTCCACAGACTTTTGGATTCCCCCTTGTGTGCGTTAATATTTTTATGCTTGAAGAGTCATTTCACCAAAATTAATGGATGTGCTGTGCACACCCATACTTATATAAAAGTGAACAAACAATACCTTTAAATATTGATATTTAAGAGTCCATGTCAACAACTCTTTGAGGATAGATTTATTGAGTACTTATTAAATGTCATCCATTAACATTCCTTCTATCTTCCTAGCTGGAGGAGACAATAAACACATGTACTACTAAAATAAATGCTAAGCCCATTTGTAGGTGCTAAGTTTAATATCTGTTTAGTAATTAGATTCTGAATATGGTCTCTGATCACATATATGGTTTCTGAAGTTATTTTTCCAGTTTACAACTTGTCTTTTCACCTTTTATAGTAGTCTCTTGATGAACAAGTGTCTGATATTTTTGACGAGTTCCCATTCATTTGTCTTTCGCTATTTCTATTTTGTTAGCTGTAGTTTACAACAAACAAAGCCGTGTCAGGCTCTGTGACCAGAGCAAACACCCTTTACCAAAGAGTCAACGTGAACTCAAGACAATTCTCTGTGTCGCAGGGAAAACGTCTCCTCGAGCTCTTCTTAGATGTAACTTTTTTTGACAACAATTGCCAGCTGTCGCTTCTGTGGGGCACTTGGGAGTAAATGTAGAGACAGCCCTTGGTTTATTTATTTATTTACTTTTCAGATATGTATCGAACACTCCAATAACTTGTGCTTGAACCTAGCTGTGCATCACAAAAGAATGCAAGTCATTTTCCCTTGTTCTTTTCCTCCATTTATAGCCCCTCAGATGGTTACGTCTGATGGATAAGGAATCTGCAGGGACTTTAAAGCTATGGCCCTTCTGTCTTTAAAAAAATATCAATTTTATTGGTTTTTATTATTATTACTTCCCCCACTTTTATTTGTGGAGTATAGCATACACACACAAAAAGCATAGTATATGCGGTCGCACAGCTCACTGTATCAAAACAGTGACAACCCTGAGTCTAGCAGTGGAGAACAAGCTGCATCACTCAGAGACTTTGGTCTGTGTGACAGTGACTGCTCACTGAAAACCACCTGGGAGCCTTTCCCCTGACTTGAAGAAGGTTTACCAGTTGTATTGAGAATCACATTACTATGAGAGGGCGTCTTGATACTGAACAGTTGTTGCTCTCATAGTTCCTTAGGCGACAAGGATACTCATAGTAAGTGAAGTTGGACACAGACCAGCTACCACTCAGAACCCAAATCACTGCCATTGAGTGAGTTTGTATTTAATTCTAGCCCCAACCAAAGAACAATTAGCTTCTGTAATATGGCCCTGCTTGATGATCCTCATCACGAAGAGAAGATAGAGGTGCTATGGAAAAGGATGGTGCCAAGACTAGACGGTCCCTGTCTTATCAGCAGGAATAGTGTCTAGGTTGGTAAAGGCTTGTTTTCAAACATCATCTAAGTGAGGCACACAAGTTTGTGTTCTTCACAGATTGTAACAAACATAATAAAAATCCAAAGGAGAGGATGGTGTTAGAGCTTAAATTGTGAATACCTGGTGTGTCGAAGGCTATGGAAGACAATGGAAACCCACAACTCATTTGCAGGGTCCTCACCTAGACCAAGAATTTGGTGAATCCATCCCCTCCAGTTAGAGTTGAGCGATATCAACAGCCTTGTGAACAGACAGAGAGCAGATTAAAGGGGATTCTGGCAGATGCAGTTAGGTTAAAATGTGATGTCTTATAATTTGATCTCCCATTGACCCATTCTAAAGTTGTATCAGTTTAAAACACAAAAGAGGTGAAGGGGAAATAGACATGGTTTAAGCCCCTGGGGAATTCCCAATGAAAATGCACAAGGTATGAACAGGCTTACTGTCATGCAGAATGCATGGAAAGTGGATAACTGCAGATGCAGTTAGGTTAACATTTATCACCCTATTATTTGATCTCCCTTATGATCCAATTTAAATTCATTCTACTTTTTAATATTTTCTGCTTTATTTTAGGTTGAGGTTTCTATCTGTTTTACTTTGGGTTTGTTGTGATTTTTAAAAATGTTTTTCTGTATGTGAAATCTAGGATAGGTGAATCTACAAAGGAAGTACCTAGATTAATGGTTCCTTAGGTACCTCATAGCAGGCAAGGTTGGGACAAGTGGGAATCTATTTTGGATGAGTACAAGAATGAAGAAAATGTTCTAAAAGGATAGTGGTGATGATTGTACAATTCTTCTTGATGCACTCGAGCTATTGAATTGTATGACATGTGAATTAATAGTCCTCACAATATTGTCAGCTGTGATTTTTCTACGTACTCTTTTAATAAGGCAGTGTGGGGGGTGGAGCTGTTTGGGACTTACCTGAACAGGGCATCCCTGATGAATGTCCACACAAGGAAAGTCTGAGCCTCTCTCCTTTCTCCTGGACCTTTGCACAGTCCTGGCATCCAGTTCAAGTGCTTCTGCTCCCTGTAAAGCATGTTAGGATAGAACCCTCCTTGGAGCTATTCATTTCTCACTACATTTATTTTCCAAAAATAATTGAAATGAAACCCCCCCAGAGACTTCTTTTTCTTCATTATTTTTCCATTTTTTAAATTATTGAATCAGCTCTTTCATTTGGCAAACATAGTCATCATTTATGGAGACTGAGCACATTGAACATTTTGCTCTGAATTAAAACAGAGGCTATTAAAACATGGGGCCTCCAGGAGTTTGCACCTCCAGTGGCATTGAGCCTAAAGGTTGGTGGTGCCCTGAAAACACTCAGGAAAGCAGCCTCGTACTTGCTTCTAAAAGGTTAGACGCAGGAGAGGCCTATGGGCAGTTCCATTCCTGCATTCTCTGTGAGCAGGAATTCACTGGTATTGCAATGTCTCTTTTTTCTGGTTTGTTTTGATTTAATGTTTTAATTTGATATTTGAGCTTATGGTGTTATGCTTCCTGTGAGATTTTTGGCTTTTCGTTTACTTTGGTTCGTGTCACATCCATTTTCCTTGCCATCTGCTTCCAACTCACTGCTTTGCACAGGTTTCTCCAGAGCCAGCTTGCTCTTCAGGTTGTCTTAGCAGAACATGCCCTGAGGCAGGCAGGGACAGCTAGATGCTCCCACAGACTCTGGTCCTCATGTCCCTGTTGCTCTGGGTCTCTGACAAGAGTTTCAGTTTCTCTAGTGTACTATCCAGAGAACTGATGATTGATTTTAAGATATAATAGAGAAGGATGGTTATTTCCAAAAAGAACCCAAACGTGTGCTGATATGTAATATCATTAGCTTCTGTTCGATCAACGGTCTATTGTAATGTGTCCGTGATAAAGTGTGAGCCTATATGTATGTGTGGTAGATAATTGTCCTCTCTGATTACAGGTGCCAGTGGGAAAACCATGCTGACCCAGTCTGTGGCCTCTCTGGTTACATCCACGAGAAACAGTCACCATAACCTGCAAGTCTAGAGAGAAGGTGGGCAGCTGCTGACATTGGTACCAGCAGAAACAAGGAGAGGCTCCTAAGCTGCTCATCGAATATACATCCAACCAGGCAACTGGGGTCCCCAGCCGATTCAGTGGTAATGGGTCTAGACTTCACTCTCACCTGCAGCAACCTCCAGGCTGAAGATGTGGCTAATTATTATTGTCAGGAAAGTGGTACCTCTGCCCCTGAAGTGTTTCCAACTTGAACACAGCCCCCTGTCAAGGGCTGTAGGCCAGTGATTCTCCACTGCACCAGCTGCTTCCTTTCTGCTTAAGTTTGAACACAAATCCTTTTTTTATCTGACCCAAGATTGCCTCTCCTGACTAATTCCTTATAGTGTTTTCATGGTCCCAGGGAACATTAAGGGATGTAATTCTCCTGTTACACTTTTTGTGCATACATATCTCAAAAAAAAACTCTGTAAAATATTTTACGGACTTAACAGAATTTTTTTATTTTAAGAACCATTGTGTCGCACATAGATTGATCCAGTGAATTTATACTCTGAAATCTCACAGCATAAATTTATACTCTGAAATCTCGCTTCCCTCTGCCTTTTTGGACTCTGGGACATTCCCATCTCAATCCTTTGTTCTATAGGCTTTTCCTTTCTCTGCAATTTCTCATCACAATTCTGGGTCTAATTCGAGTTAAACCAGGGCCCCTCATATAAGACATTTCCCTCACAGACTGTTGGATCCTCTCTTACTAACTTTCTCCATAGGTGGGCCCTCTCTTCCACCACCCTTTGCTGGTCAATGGCATCAAAGGAGTTGTGTTGCCCACTTCACGTTTTACTGCCCTGTTCTCTTCCCCCTACCCCTCCAGAAATACTTGATAGTTTTCCCATCTCCTTCCCCCTCATTAACAATCAGTTTCCTCTTTCAACATGTGCCTTATAAACCCAAGCTTAGGTTAACAACTGAAAGAAATCTTGTTTTTCCTTTCCTTTTTTGTTACTGGACATGTTGTTGACCTCTGACAAGAGGAATCCATGCACAGTGATGCAGACGACGGTGAGTGAGAGAATGCCATTGACTGGCTTGTCACATGGAGATCCCCAGGACTTTCCATCTGGCCAGCTGTAGTCTGAAAGCCCCGCTGATTCCTGGGCAGCTTCAGAGGCACAGGCATAGAGGAAGTGTGGTAAGAGGGTCCACTGGTCCCCGCGCGGGTTGATGCCCGCCTAAGTAGTGTTTCCAGTGAACGTAGAGGAAACTGATTGACAGTGACATTCATGGTGACTGGGTCTCCTGGGAGACAGCCAAAGCTCATGGAACCTTCTGAGGAGGATCTCTCCATTGGAATCTATAATGACAGGCAATAAGGAAAATCCAGAGAAACTATGTAGGACCTCAGGCTTGACTGGTTGACATGATAATGTATATGTAAACCTACAGTTATTCCCAGAATTTCCCTCCAATTAAGATACATCTAGAATTATAAATACAATCTATAAAATAGATGCTATAAGCAACACAGGAATGCCATGTTTCCTATCGATACACTTTCTTGATTTGATCTTTTCTTCCAGTCTTAACTACACAGCATCTCAGCATCATGTATGTATGTCCATCATTGCAGGTTAGAGCCAGCAGAGGGCACACACAAGCTCCAGTACTTTGGCTGTCTCTTTGGGGAGATGGTGTCCATCAACCTCGGGACCAGGGAGAGCTTAGGTTACACTGATGGGAAACACCACCCAGCCTGGGAGGAGCATAAGCCAAGACAGACTCCAAAGCATTTCATTTGCCACACACCCCATGTGGATGGGGTGCCCACCTAGTTCTCAGACACCTGGTCGGTGGCGCCCTCCATGCACTATCAGCAAACTTATGAACAATGATATGAAGAGAACTCATTACTATTTTCTAACAGCAAGATAGTCTCTCACAGTCATGTGACCCTAAATATAAGTATTAAACTCCTACCAAGGCAGGGGCAAGTGTCTCTGGTGTTTGTCATTAAGTCGTTTCTCATTTACTACCACAGAGACTAATGTCTCTTGGATAGGGCAAGTGGTTTGGCTCCATCACTGAACTAAAGGTTTACATGTCAGTCACAGCCTGCAACTCCACAGAAGGAACGCCTGCCAATCTGCTCCCATGAAAGTGATGGCTAAGAAACCTCGTGGAGGAGCTGATTCTGTACTCCCAGGATTGCCCAAGTCCAAGCCCATTCAACGGCAAGCAGGGCTGGCTGGCCTCACAAAGACTGGTAGCCTTTGTTTGTTCTCAGTGAGAAATGAATTGGTGCCATAGTGTCAAACTCTGCGCAGCTAGATAACAAAAGCATCCATAGTAAAAGGCAAAATGAATAAATGGGACCTCATGAAAAATTAATGCCTCTCTCCCATTTCTGAGGTGTGGGCCCCTGTGACCCATTACAGAAGCTCTCTGATCATTGTAACTGGCCTGTTAAACATTGCCTCAACTTGCCAGGTAGATGAGGGTGTGTAACTTGCTTGCCTTTTACTAAATTTGGTAGAGTCTTAACTTCACTGCTTCTTTCTGTCAGGTACCTGTAGAAATAAACTTAGCATTTTACTAATCACCCTAGTCTCTGTGTTTGGCTAAAACAGTGAAAGACATCTTAAACCTTATCAATAGGATGAGAGTTTCAGGGTGAAAAATTCACTGCACTCTTCTCCCGACCTCTCTTGTGAAAAATGAAAATGTGAGTCCCTCAAAATGACTATAGATTTACAGAATTTTTCCCAAAAACATTCCCATTAATAGAGATTCAGAAGAAGTCATATCTTTAACTTTCCCGACTGCAAACACCCCAGGAGATTAGTCAGGGGATGCAGCCTCCTGCACAGACAGGGGAAGCATGCAGGCTGGTGGTTGAGCAGAAAGGAAGCAGCTGGTGCAGTGGAGACTCCCCAGCCTGAACCTATTGGATATTTTTGTCCGAGGCTGAATCACTGTGAGAGGATAGCTATAAGCTTGCTGACAGTAATAATCTGCCACATCTTCAGCCTCAAGGCTGCTGATGGTGAGAGTGAAGTCTGTGCCTGACCCACTGCCTCTGAACCGGCTGGGGACCCCAGGTTGCAGGGAGGATGCCCCATAGATGAGTAGCCTGGGGGGCTGTCCTCGTTGCTGCTGGTACCAGGCTATGCTGCTACTAATACTCTGACTGGACCGGCAGTTGATGGTGACAGTCTCTCCTATAGACGCAGCCCGGGAGGCTGGAGACTGGGTCATCACGATGTCCCCACTGGCACCTGCAATCACAAATGAACAGTGAGCAGACAGACACACACTTTGTCATAGGCGCTTTGAAATATCCTAGTTTAAATATCAAGGAGTCTTCTTAGTGGTATACCTAATTGGGTCCATTTTTAAATAGCTTTCATATTCCACTATACCTTAAAATTGTTTTCTGTTCTACACAGATTGTTCACTAAAGGGATGGAAACTATTTCAAATTCCTCACCAGAGACCCAGAGCAACAGGGACACGAGGACCAGGATGTGAGACACCATCTCGCTGTCCTGCCTGCCTGCTGCAACTCAGCTCACTCTGCAAAGGCCCCATTTATAGTCTGAGCAGTCAGGCTGGGCCTGCAGAGCCTATGCAAAGCACTCAGCCTACTTCAAGCAACACACATGGAAAACAGGTTGTGAAAGTACCCGATGGGAACCAAAAGCCAAGAATGTCCACACAGACAGTACAATGTCACGACCACAAAAGCCAACAAGGAAGGCCTGATATCAACTTAGGAGTTCTAAGGTGACACACATCCAGACGACTCCATTTAAAATGAGAAGCATTTTGAATGGGTTCATGTTTCACAAATGTCGAGCTAGGTTTTCCGGATCAACACTCGGTGTAATTACAAAAATGTATAGAAAAATATGACAGCAGATTAAAGAAGGGCAAGGAGGGAAGGGTTCAGGAGGAGTGAGGTGATGGACAGAGAAGAGACGGTAAGGGAGAAAGAGAAAAGAAGGGAGGGGAAGTTAGGGGAGACAGATCATGAAGATTTGGCACAAAGTTTTCAAACTACTCTGCTGTATGTGTGATGAAATATGTTCAGTTGTAAACATTCCAGTATTATAGGCCCTCGATTATTCTGCACATCCATGAGGCTTAGAACATTTTATTTGTTGTTGCTTTAGAGTGAACAATTATTAGAAGAACCTCAAAAACACACTTATCCATAAAACTCAAAATAAAAAGATGCTAATCTAATGAATCATAAGACTGCCGAGTGCCTGGAAGTGAAAAACTAGAAAATATGCAGATATCATATAACACTATAGCATTAAAAATAAGACAATAAACGTGTTGCTGTTGAATTGACGGGGACTCCGAGCCACCCCATGTGTCACACGGCACAAATACTCCATGGGCTCTCTGGACTGTGATCCTTCTACGACACGTAACCAGACGTTTCTCCCGCAGCCCCGCTGTGAGGGTTCACACTGCCCTCCTTCACGTCAGTAGTTGAGTGCAGATCCTTTACAATATCTGAGGGACTTAACTCAGAAATTAGGCATCTACTCTGACACTGCAACATGTATTCTTCAAGGAAAAATGAATTACTCGCTACAGAAACTTCATTCATGGCGATGACACATTGAATCCACTAAAAAGAGATTGTCATCGTTTGTGTCATCATCCTGTTCCAATCATAATAACCCATAACTACCAGAAAGAGATGCTGCCCCACACTATGCAATGCAAACACCAACAGGAGAATGGACGCCATTGCTGTAGCCACTGTGTGAGTCCCCCTTGATGAGGACCATCCCCCTCTCACTGTCCCTCTATTTCACAAACATCGCTTCTCTCTAGGGACTGGCCCTCCTGATAGCATGCCCAAAGAAAGTGGCACCAAGTCTTGCCATCACCACTTTCAGGGATCACTGCAGCTACGCTTCCTCCTAGATTGAGTTGTGCTTCTAACAGCCCAGAGTGTATTCAGTGTCCTTCCCCAATACCTTATGGGTTGGTGATGAAGAGAGAGATGCAATTTGAAGAACATGAAACTATAAAATATTAAATAGCAAAACAAAATATAACTATATGGGTATGAGTGGATGACTACAGCCAGAGATCTAGAACAGACATTCATTTCTAGCACATCACAAAACCCAAAACTCATCATCCTCAGGTACATGCTGACTCTCAGCAGCCCTGCAGCACAGAACAGAATGATCTGTCTGAGTCTCCAAGGCTGTAACGCTTTATGGGAAGAGAAAGAGTCCTCATTTCCCCTCACAGCCGCTGCAGGTTTTAAAAGCTGGCATTGCTGTGGCAACCCAATGGTAACCCGGCAGCCAGCAGGGCCACCCACATGTTCATATGTTGAGCCATAAAGAAAATCTGAACTAATGTCACAGTCCTGAAACATATGGAGAATATTTGTTGAACACCATGCAATCAAACTAGTGATCAATAGCAAAATACAGTTAGAAAATATCTATATTTACAAGTGGCAGCATATAAAATTTGGTTCACTTCTTGTATTTTCAAATAAATGCAGATCAAAGAAAATACCCCACAGGTAAGAAGTTGAAATAACATTTTTAAAAGAATTACTTGAAGCCATTTGATCATGAACAAATCCAGAGAGATTCTAGAGAAGAGTGAACAATTGGGAAAAAACAGAAGTCTGATGTTAACATAATGATCCTAAGATAAAATGGTAGCTACAAGATGTAAGGGTGGTCATCAGTGAGGGAATTGGGACCAACTGGAGGACTTTGGCACAGGGAATACACAGGCTATCAGAAATAGGGAAGGACACACACACAGAGGAGGCACAAATTGACAAGTGGGATATACTGAAGGTAAAACACCTGTGTACATTGAAAGAATTCACCAAGAGAGTAATAAGAGAGTCCACAGATTGGGAAAACATCTTTAGCAATGACACATCAGACAAAGGCCTTTTAACTAAAATTTACAATACTCTGCTAGCTTCCAAAATGAAAAAGAATAATTGCCCACTAAGGAGGTGGGCAAAAGATCTGAACAAAAGTTTCATAGGGGCAGAAATCTGAATGGGCAATAAACATATGAGAAAATGTTCCTGATCTTTAGCCATAAGAGAAATGCAATTTAAAACAACAATGAGATACCACCTAACACCCTCAAAGATAGCCCAATTAAAAAATCAGAAAGCAACGATACTGGAGGGGCTGTGGGGAGACAGGAACTCTCATCCACTGCTGATGGACCTATAAGTATGTACAGTCACTATGGAAATCAAACTGGTGGTATCTAAAACAGATGGAAATTGAGTTACCATATGACCCAGCAATCCCCCTCCTGGGCATATACCCAGAAGAGGAAAGAAACAAACCACAGCCAGACATCTGAGTTCCAGTGTTCATCGAGGTACAGTTCACAATTGCAAGGAGTTGGAAACAACCCAAATTTCCATCAGCTGATGAGTGGGTTAAAAAATTGTGGTACATACATACAATGAAGGACTACACATCACTAAAAAGAAGTGGTAAATGTATGAAGTACATCGTGGCATTAGAAGAACGGGAGGAAATCATGCTAAGCGAATAAGTCAAGCACAAACGAACAAACACAACATCAGTCCGCTGCAGTAAACAAAAAAATGCAAAAGGGGCACAGGAAAAAAGCAACTGTATACAAACAGTCCTGGAGTGATGTCCAGGTAGTATGGCAGGGGCAAGACCCAAGACAGAGATACATATGGTAGACAACTGAAAGGAAGGAGGGAAAAAAAGGGGGGTAAATGGGTAGCAGTAGCAGCACAGGGCACTAACGCACCCAAGGTGAGAGTATTGTTTATATCTCCACAGGGAAAGCGGGACCAGAACAACCCGGTGCTCCAGGATGTGAATGCAACATGCCGGCATGGAGGAAGGAACCAGTGGAGAGGTCTGAGGGGCCGGCCCCAATCCCAACTAAGTGGTCACCTTCTCCTCCCTGAGAAGAATTTATTTCAGAGGACAACACTGAAGCTGCAGCTCAGGGAGAGGGACATACCTGATCAGAGAACAGGGGACCAAATGAAGGGGAAGGAAGAGAGAGTGGAGCACATCCTGGCAAACCAAGCCTTTATGAAGATATTCCAGCTCAGAGCAGTCAATCCACAGAGAAGACCATATGGCCAGTACCACTATGAGACATGACATCCCTCACTGACCCATAGCCCTACAGGGGTCAACACTGGAGACACAGTATGGGAATTGCGCCCAATCTGAACCCACCACACCGAGGCAAAACACTAAGGGTATGCAACAGAACAGCAAGGGGAACAGAGCAATGAAGTCCCCAATGAATACCAAAAGTAGACTTTGGGGCCAGGGCTCAGCACCCCATGAGACTCGCCTAGAAAACATTCCTAAAGGGCAACAAACAGTCCTTGACCTAACTACAAGCTTTTCTTTTTGGTTGTTGTTGTGTTGTCTTTTGTTTTGTTTTGTCCTTGGCCTTTTGTTGTTGTTTTGTTTTCTTTTGTTGCTTGGTTTTGCTCTGTCTTGCTTTGTGCATGTTATTATCTCCGCAGGTCTGTCTAAATAAGATAGACTGGATGAACCATCTGGAGGAGAAAACAACGGGATTGGGAGTTCCAGGGGGACATGGGAAAGTGGGAGGTGAGGGGAAAGGAAGTGGTGTTAACAAACCCAGGGACAAGGGAGAAACATGTGATCCAATTCAGTGGTGAAGGGGGTGTAGGAGGCCTGGCAGGGCATGATCAATGGTAATGTAACCTAGAGGAATTACTGAAACCCAAATGAAGGCTGAGCATCATAGTGGGACAAGAGGAAAGGAAAAGGAAATAGAGGAAAGAGCTAGGAAGCAAAGAGCATTTATAGAGATCTAAATAAAGGCTGGACATATGAAAATATATTTATATATGACTTTGTGGAAATAGATCTATGTGCATATATTTATAGGTTTAGTATTAAGGTAGCAAAGAGGCATTGGGCCTCCACTCCAGTACTCCCTCAATGCAAGAATATTTTATTCTATTAACTTGGCATTCCATGATGCTCACCTTCCCGAAATGATTGCTGAAGACAAAGCAGGTGCATAAGCAAATGTGGTGAAGAAAGCTGATGGAGCCCGGCTATCAAAAGATACAGCATTTAGGGTCTTAAAGACTTGAGGGTAAACAAGTAGCCATCTAGCTCAGAAGCAACAAAGCCCACACAGAAGAAGCACACCAGCTTTTGTGATCACAGGTGCTGAAGGGATTAGTTATCAGGCATCAAAGAATAAAATATCATATCATTGTGAATGAGAGGGAGTGTGGAGTGGGGACCCAAAGCCCATCTGTAGGCACCAGGACATCCCCTTACAGAAGGGTCACAGGGAGGGCATGAGTTAGTCAGGGTGCAGTGTAGCTACAATGAAACATACAACTTTCCTCTAGTTCCTAAATGCTTCCTCCCCACTGCCGCCTCACTACCAGGACTTCATTCTACCTTACAAATCTGCTGGACCAGAAAATGTACACTGGTACAGATAGGAATTGGAAACCCAAGGAATTCAGGACAGATGATCCCTTCAGGACAAGTGGTGAGAGTGGCGATACCGGGAGGATGAAGGGAGGGTGGGGTGGAAAGGGGGAACCGATTACAGAGATCTACCTATAACCTCCTCCGTGGGGATAGACAACAGAAAAGTGAGTGAAGGGAGACATCGGACAGTATAAGACATGATAAAATAATAATTTATAAATTATCAAGGGTTCATAAGAGAGGGAGGAATGGAGAGGGAGGGGGGAAATGAAGAGCTGATATCAAAGGCTTAAGTGGAGAGCAAATGTTTTGAAAATTATGAGGGCAACAAATGTACAAATTTGCTTTACACAATTGATGTATGGATGGTGATAAGAGTTCTATGAGCCCCAATAAAATGATTAAAAATAAGATATAAGGGCAGTCTGCCATCCACCTTGAAGGAGTCTGATAAGTCCTGGTCCAACTCTGACTTTCAATATCATTGGGAATGTAACCTCTTGATGGTGCTTGGTGGGGAGAAGTTCACTGGTTTCCATAGATCATTGATGTCCTGCTGTTGTTGAACAAGAAACAATCCTCCAGGAAACAAGTGGGCACAGGAGGACAGTAGCATGGGCTGTGCTGAAGGGCCTGCTTAGCAAGTGGTAACACTGGTAGACTGGAGTGACAATGACAGTGTCCTTGGCCAGTCGTTTATGAGAAGCTAGTCGTCAATCCATGTTGGGTCCACAAAGGCATCAAAGACTAATGATTCCAAAGTATGTGGCTGGGACAGAGGACATCATGGTCACATCACTGGCTGACCAAGCCATCAAGTGGGCCCTCTGCCTAGAACGGCCTGCCAACAACTTTCATGATTTTAAATGAGCTACTCAACAGAAATCATAAATCTGAAGCATTTTTATTTTTATCTGAATTTAAAAGCCTATGTCATTTGGAAATTTAGACTATTATTGACCTTCAAGGCATCCTGGTGATGCATTGCTTAAGCACTCAGCTTCTAGCTGACCCACCAGCCCCTCTGTGGGAGAATGATGTGGCAGTCTGCTTCCAGAGAGATCACAGCTTTGGAAATCCCAGAGGGCAGTTCCCCTCTGTCCTACCAGGTCTGTGATAGTCTGATCGAAAGCAATAGCAATGGGTCTTGTTTGGGGGGCAGCTGAACTTTATTGCAAAGTAAACAAAAGGGCACATTGTGGGAAACAGAAGGATTCTCCCAAGTTATCTCCCCCTAATATATGCCAAACTTAGCTGCTTGCGAATGACTACACTTGGAGGTCATCAGAAGTAGATCAAGGGTTATTCTCCCTACGGGTTATGAGCCATCTAGAGCAAGCAGTCACCACTGTTTATCCCACAGATAGGGTCCACTTCCTTCTGATAAGGATAGTAGTTGTCTGTTTCCTTGTAGGAGACCCTTGAGAGGCCAAGCCCACCCAAGAGTGACCAAGGTTAGGCCGCCATCATGAATCTAGGGTCCAGCCATCTTGGCACACGTATAACTCTAGTTCCTCCCATTCCTATGTGCACATCCCTGGCTCATCCCCTTCCTGTCACACTTGTGCCTATCATGCATTCCCTTCCTATGATGTGTGTGCCTATGGTACTGCCCCTTCCTGTGACTTGTGGTTACCTGTAACCACGACCCCCCCCCCAAAAGTTATAACTCTTGGTTAGCAATAAAGTGGAGTCTTCTGCTCTTACTCCCCAGGCTCTCCCCATGAGGACCACCAAGTAGGGCTGAGGTGAGCTTGCTACCATGAATTATGTCTGACTCCATTACTACAATCTCTATGCTATCTCACATGTGCTCTATGACTTCACTATAATCTTTACTTATTATCACCGGACAGCCGGGCCTACCAGACCAGTGATGATTTGTTGGGGGCCCTCCTTTCCCCCTCACACATTGTTGCAGTCTATTCATGACAAGAGCAATGAAGGAAAAGGAGCCACCAAATAAAAGTAGGGCCTGAACCTAAAGGAGCACTGAGGTTAGAAGATAATGGGGGTAAATCAAAACCCACTGGAATCATGCTCCTTTAAAATATGCTTTCAGCTTGGGGATCACAAGGAGAGGGAGAAGTTCAAGGCTGTAGAGATGCCCTGAAGTTTACCAATCAAAGGCTCATGAAACATTCAGTGAAAAGAAAAACATTCAGTGAAAAGAAACATTCAGTGAAAAGAAAACATTCAGTGAAAAGAAAAAAACAACTATTCATCAAGGGAATTGCCTTGTCCTTTGCAATGCAGGTTTTGGTTTTCCTTAAACTCCTTCATCATAAATCTCTATAATCAACCCTTGTCCTTTGATAGAATCTATATAGATTACCCCCTTGGGAATCCAAAAAACACAATCTTCATAATCTTCTGAGGTGAACACTCTGGCTTTGATTTAGTCCAGATAATCCCCAAGAAAGTCACAGTGCTGATAGGATCTTTCTGTCTAGATCATATTACTAAATCCAAAAATCATTCCCAGTAAGATTCATTCATTCAACAACAACAAAAAAAGACCATCCTTATGAGCTTTCATCTGGCTCTCAGACCTGATGCAAAGATCAACTCTTAGAGCTGGCTGATCTTCACCCATCGCTTTGGTTCCCATCCAGAAGACAGTGTGCTGAGGACAAGATGGTCACTGAAAGTCAAAGATGCCGAATCACCTAAGACTCAACTTCAGTGGTTATCACATCAAAAGTAATTCTACCATCTTCTTTCATCAGAATCTGGACTTCAACCATAATTTCATCATTTGTTGGGGTTCACAGGCTTCCCTCTCATGCATGTTTGTGGTACTCTTGATGACCTCCCACAGTTCACCAGGTCTTCCATCATTTGTGTTCTATGCATCAAATCTGTTCTTGAGATGCTCTCAAAATTCAGGTGGGATGCTATCATGACCCCAGTGCTGCTTCCAAATTCAGACTACACTGGAGTATGTACACGGGCGTAGATGAGAGATGGGAGCTGATGACACATGGAATCCAGGAACAGGAATGGGAATAGTGATACCGGAAGGGTACGGGGAAGAGGGGGAGAGCAGAGGAGGAAGTGGGGAACTGATTGTAGTGATCAACATGAAACCACACACGCACTTCCAGAGGGAGGAAAAACAGAAATCATGGGGGAAGCGAGACAGCGGTCATTTTGATATATGAAAATAATAGTAATTTATAATCTACCAAGGGGTCATGAGGTTGGCGGGAGTGCAGGAGAAGAGCTGATGCCAAGAGCTCAATAGAAAGTAAATATCTAGCATAGAATGATGGTAACATATGTACAAATGGGCCTGATGCAATTGATGTATGAATTGTTAATAAGAGTTGTAAGAGCCCCCAGTGAAATGATCTTTTAATAAAAATTTCTTTTTAAAAATTCAGATGGGATAAGATGCAAGTATGCATTTTAGCTCTCATGGGCTTGTTTTGAATGTCTTTAGCTTTATCCTGCACTTACATCTGAGCAACTGGGGATCTGTTCGATGGTCGGTCCCTAGTCTGGTTTTAGCTGCTGCTATTAAGCTTCTTTGTGGTCTCTTCTCATGGATGAAGTTAATTTGATTTCTATGTATTGCATCTGGGAAGTCCATGTGGATAATCGCCTTTGATGTTGTTGGAAAAAAAGGTATTTGCTCTGAACAAGTTATTGGTTTTGCAAAATTCCATGATGTGATCTCCAGCTCCATTTCTATCACCAAGGTTATATTTTCCAATGACTGTCCCTTCCTCCTTGTTTCCAAGTTTTGCATCCCAATTACCAGAAACTATCAGAGTATCTCCATCAATTTCTGACTGAAGTCCTTGGTAGAATTCTTTATTTTCTTCATGACTAGCTTTTGTGATTGGTGCATAAATTTCAAATATCGTTGTACTAATTGGATTTCCTTGAAGGCAGGTGGATACAATCTTATCACAGATAGCATTGTACTTTATGATGGATTTATTAAGATCTTCTCTGACAAGGGATGCCATACCATTCCTCTTCAATGGGTTATTGCCAGCATAGTAAATCATATGATTTTCTGATTCAAAATGTCCAATGTCAGTCCATTTCAGCTCATTAAATCCCTGGGAAATAGATCTTCATGCATTCCACTTCATTTTTGAACACTTCAAATTTTCCTAAATTCATACTTTGCACATTCCCAGTTCCAACCATTAGAAGATTTTTATACATATTTGCAGTGGTGCACCGTTAGCAAATGAAGATCCCAAAGGCTCCACTCCCACAGGATGTGCCCCTGTCATGTCACCGTGGTCAACTACCCTCCAAGACATCAGCTCTTCTTCAGTCACATGTCCAGTGGCCTAGGACTTGAGAGGCCCACCTGTAGCAATATCTCCAACAATGTTCAGCTTCCTTTGTTTAGTTTTCAGTGTTTGAAAATGCTTTGAAACCATGCATGAGGTTTCTAGTTGCTACTTTCTCTGAAGAGGAAGGCCAAATCCTTCTTCAATGTCTGCTCTTAGGCTGGGATCTCTGCTGAAGCCCATTCCATTCACTTTAAGGGACCCTGCTGGCATTTGAATTGTGAGTGACATCGCCTCCAGCAACACACAAGCCACAGCCATGTGACAAACTGACAGGCAGGTTGTTCATGAGGATCAAGCATTGTAACCTTCAGAAGAGATTACAACTCAAAATAAGGAAAAGCAAAATCCTCACAGCTGGAACAATAGGAAAGATCATGAAAACGGAGAAAAAGTTGCAGTTGTCATGGACTGTATTTTATGTGTGTCCACAATCAATGCTCATGGAAGCCTCAGTCAAGAGAACAAAAGATGTGTTGCCTTAGGTAAATCGCTGCATGAGACCTCTTTAGAGTATTGAAGAGCAAGGATGTGACTTTGAAGAGTAAGGTGTAGTTGACTGAAGCCATAGAATGCCTTAGAAGAAAATTTTCATTGATCATGTGGTGCTGGAAAAGAACATTGAAGGAACCATGCACCGAGAAATGGAACATCAGATCTGTATTGGAAGAAGTAAGGCCAGAGTGCTCCTTCGAGGCAAGGATGATAAGAATTCCTCTTACATCTTTTAGACATATTATCAAGAGAGACCCAGTCCCTGAAAACAGCACATCAGGGTTGGCGAAAAAGAGGAAGGTCTTCAATGAGATGGATTAACAGAGTTTGGATGAATGTGCTCAGGCAGAGAAAAACAATTGTGCAGATGACACGGAAACATGCAGTATTTCCTTCTGTTGTGCATGAGGTGACTATGGGACGAAGCTGTCTCAATGGTACCTAGCAACAACAACAGCGTATGTGTACACATATTGCCTATGACTTGGTTCCAACTCATCACAGCAACCCTCTGCACAACAGAATGAAACACATGCCAGTCCTGCAGTAGACGGACAATTGTTCCTGTGTGTGTGTTGCAACCACCCATTGGTGCAAGCACTGGGTCATTCCATACTATAGAGAGTCCTCTTTTTCCCTGCCCCTCTGTTTTATCAAGTACAATGCCATTTTCCAGACACTATTCTCTCCTTGTAATATGTCCAAAGGATATGGGACAAAGTCCAACCATCCTTGTTACTAAGGAACATTATAGCCTCACTTCCTCTGAGACAGATTTGTGTGTTCATTCAGCAGTCCATTTTACTTTCAGTGTGCATCTCCAGCACCATCGTTCAAACGCATCAATTCTTCTGTGATCTTCTTATTTAATAACCAACGTTCACATGCAGATGAGGCAACTGAAAATTCCAAGGCTTGAGTTAAGGGCGCCTTAGTCCTAAAAGTGACATCCTGAATTCTCAGCACTTTAAAAAGGCCTAGTGTATGAGATTTACATAATGCAGTGAATCTCTTGATCTCTTGTCAGCTGCTTTGTGCACGTTAATTGTGGATCCAAACAAAACAAAATCCTTGCCCACCTTCACCTCTTCTCCATATATGGTGATTTTATGTCCTGGTTAATTTGTGGAGATTTGGGATTTCTTTACATTGCGTTGCAATCCATACTGAAGGCTTCAATCCTAGATCTTGATCAGCAAGATCTTCAAGTCCTCCTTCCTTTCAGCAAGCAAGGTGGTGTCTTCTGCATATTGCACATTGCTAATAAGCCTTCCTCCGATCTGGAAGCTCAGCATAAAGATTGAATAAGTAAGGAGAATGGATACAACCCTGATGCACACGGGTCTTCATTTTACTCCCAATCTTGCGGTTAACCTCCCAACAAGTAGCCCACTCCACCATTAAGAATCCTTCTGGAAGAAGACACGCCCCTTACTTTTCTTCTGGATCCTGCTACACTACAAATAATTTGTCGAGACTTGCACCACTTGGAACAGAGAAAGGGATGGTGCATGTTCAAGACTGAGCACTAAGCAACCATCTGGCATAGGAAAGACAACGCCATGCAGCCCACAGGTGAAGTTTTTGGGCTACAGTAAATAGCGTGCAAGTTCCTTCTGAAAAAATTAATTGGTTGATTATGGTCCCTTTTCCATTTCTGTAGGCCGGGTTTTAATGGAGTTGACTTGATCGACTGCCAGTCATGATTGTGACATGCTTTCCTTTGTTTTCCATCAGATTTACATGACTATGGGTCCATAGCAATCCTCATGACCTCATGCTGATGGTTGCCTTCACCTGGATGATTTCAGCTGTCATGTTATAGATATAATAAAGACTTCTCTATGAAATATATTTGAATCTGGGTCTCCCACCACCAGAAAAGGACAATCAAAAATGGATATATCAAAATAGAATTTCATTTTCTCACATCCTCCAGGATTTCTGGAGTCCAATTCTCTATCCTTCTATGCATCCATGCTTTCTCTAATGTGATTTTGCATCTCCTCCTATAACAAGGTCAGGGCTGTTTGCATCCCCTTGGATATGACCTGATTTGGGAAATTGCATTGAGACATAGAAAGCAGAAAAACCAACAACTTGCAGAAAACTGGGATAGAATCGAGTCTAAGCTTCAAGAGACCTTATGCGTTTGGGCTTTCTGTCTTGGACTCCTGCCAGCTGCCATCATAGGAAGCTAAGATTAGTCAGCCAGATGTTGAGAGAGAGAAAAAAAGTCAGTCTCCTGAAAAGCCCCAGCTGATGGCCAGTCAGTATCGGCAGATAATAGGCATGCCAGCCTTTCTATGTTAGCATGCACCCAGTTGACCTCTAGATAATGAAAAGCAGCCCAGCCAAGAACAGTGAAGACTGACCCATAGCAGCGCCACTCTGTGTCCATCCAGCTCACTAAGGAGCATGAGAGCAACGGAAGTGCTTAGTGTTGTCAGTCATTGCATTTGGGAGGGGGACTGTCAAATTTAATAACTAATGAACACATCATTCTAAGTTACATTAATACTCACTCTTACCTCAGAAAGCTCTTATCCCATCCTCTGCTTTATTTTTCTTTATATCACATTGAAATGATCTGGTGTACATTTCTTATTTTTTTTAATGTAGGTCACAAAATAGTAGCTAACTATACGAAGTAGTATAGCCCACTGTGGAGTGTGGTCTTTGTGTATATATCATTAAGTTATGCAATTACTGGCTATCTCCCCAAATGAGAATTAACCTAGTAACTTGGCGGGGGGCGGGGTGACAAGAGTCAGCACTCAATTAATATATCTTCATTAAGCAAATGATATGGATTTTTCTTCCTTTCTCATGAACTTCCCTGTGGTTTCATGGTTTAGTGGCTCTACAGGCCAGAGTCCATTGTTCCTGCTGTCCATGGCACCACTGCTCTGGGAGCAGGCTCTTCGGCTGAAAGACCTGGATGTGCCCATGCGCTTCCGCAAGTCACACGTTCACCAGTGTACAGTAGCAGCCTCCCATGGGGCTCAAAGGACATGACCAGAATGCAGAAACTGAAGAATAAGGGTTCAGACCTGTGTCCTCTACCTCCCCGTGCTCCACTGCCTGCTCTCAAGGCAGGTTTCCTCAGAGATGGTCAGCACTGAGTTCCAGTGTGGCGGCCGGAAGTAAAAGAGAGGCCATCAGAGACAGCACACAACATGGATTCCTTAATATCAATACTGGAAACTATTGCACATTCACTATCAGAGAGGTGTGTGTGGTCAAAGTTCACCAGTCAAGTTCACTGAAATCACTCCTGAAGCAGGATTTCACTAACCTACGGTTACTTCAAAAGCACATAGACAGAAGATTCCAAGACCTTTTATTCCTCCTTTGATTAGGTTTTTACTTCCTTTTTCTAATGAAGCATTTACCCTTCACTTCAGCATTTTAATGCTTTGATGTCTGGAGGTCTTCATTTTAGCCTTTCAGAAAGCATGGAAGTCAAACTTGTCTTTCTACACAATTTAGGGCTTTGATTTTTGTTGTTTGCTTCTTTGTTTGGGATATAGATAGATAGATAGATAGATAGATAGATAGATAGATAGATAGATAGATAGATATATTTCCCTTCTATACAGCCACATACCGTGGATGAAGTTTCTCCCCTAAATCATCCTGAATCTCCAATTGTAGAGACGCTTCACCAGCAACTATGATTTGGGGGCTGAAGAGCATATACATCCCTGCAAATGTCACCTGCTGAATCACATCTCTTCCATTCCTTCCTCCTTGGACCTGCTTCGGCTGGACGGACTAACACTTCCACCAGTCCCACGTGGAAGTGCCCGATTCTGAGAGAAGAGCCCAGTGCAGAAGGAGAGGAAGAGCCAGGGCAAGACCGGAAGGTGCTCACGGTGCTCTCCCAGTCTTCAGCCTCCAGCAATGCAAGACTTTTCCAAAGTCTGGAATCTCAACTGCAAACAGGTTAAGCCTTGGCTCCAGGACCAGAGAAGGAAGTGTAAGAGGGGCCACAAAGAATGACCAAGGTGTGACTCAGATCTCTGCACCCACAGAAACCTGCAACTCTGTACTCCCTACCACCAAGGACGACTTCCCTCTGAAGACCTTCCAGTGCGGAGCACACGGAGCTGGAGCAACCACACCTGGACCCTCACAGTGGGAACGGTCAGGCTGGGAGCGAGCACACCTGGAACAGCACTCAGGTGTGGAATACTCAGCCGTGGTGCCCACGCCTGGAGGAAGCAGTCCTGGAGCAGTCCGACCGGGAACAACCCATTTCAGAACTGTGGAGAGGATGCTCTGCTGCCCCAGTTCCCACAAACTTCTATCTGTGACCTGGAAGCTCATCCAAAGACTTTAGATTTCTTTTACAATCAGTGCATATGCATACAGTCTGAGGATTTTACAAAGATAGATATGTAGCTCCATGACCACCTGGGCAATGACTGCGTGACTTCTTTTTTCGTAGGACTTCTTGTTTCAGAAGGTTCTGCCTTGATCTCCTGGTTTTCCTTGTTCCTGTGTATGGCGGGGGCGGGGTGCAGATTTGAACAAAGATTCAATAATAGCCTCCTGACCGTTGACTTCAGCTGCTCCGGACGGCATGAGAAGAGATGCCCAGCCTCTACATAACTGTATATTATACTAACTTGGATATGTTTCAGATGTAGACTTGAGAATAGGAACTGAAAGTACAAGCTGCCCGGCAAAGGATTGTTTGTATTTTTTAGGACTGGGGATCTTCTTACTAAACAACTTAGGGGTGGGGGGAGGTTCAGGCATAACCTTAATTGAATTCCTCTACCTTCAGTTCTGTTTTAACCTTCAACCTTAACTTGCTTCTTCTTTCTATTCTGGTATTTTGTATTTTGCTATAACATGGTAATAACAGTACCAGTATGACTGACTGACTTCCAAATATTGTTACAAATAAGTAAAATAATATCTGTGTTACCTTAAAAATGTTCATTCAACAGATACAATTACCTTCCCCGCCCTCCCTCTTGTACCACTGGACTACACTATGTAATACAGGATAGAGTATTTAGAGACTATGACTTCTGCCTTTGGCGTAGACTTGGATGCATTTAAAAGGACGTTGAACATGGATAAAAAATGCCGTGGAGAAATTCATCACATAGGTTTTTATGACCCAGCAAGTGGATTCTGATACACTGGGATTCGATAGGACACATTGAAGGTACCCCTAAGGTTTCCAGGCTGAAACTTCAGGAGGAATTTTGTAAAATCTTTTCTCACATGGCACCACTGCAGGGTTCGACCCACTGACATTTCCGTCAGCTGCTGATTGCTTGATCAGTGCTCCACGAGGGCCCCTTTCCCCTCGGGCTACAGAATCAGAGACTCTCCTTTGAAGACTGGAGGCCACTGAATGAAATGGAGAGAAGAGGAAGGGGCAGGAAATGGGCAGTGAAAATGTCCACTGAGATGGACTGGAAAGGCTTTGCTGGAAATCAGGATCAGTCGTGAGGAAGGCAAGAGAGGAACATCTATGAGGAAAATTTGCAACATCGAGGTCAAAGGTGTAACATCAGAAAGGTCCAATTTGGAAGGCAATTGCACAGGAAATAAAAAGGACCAGGAGAAAAAAGGAATGAAAGCAGAAGCATTCGAAAGTTAAACTACCCGAGAAATAGTGAGATGATGGCTTGGGGTGCAGAACTCACTGAGCCCCTCTGCAGAGGCGTCTCGTTCTGTCCAAATGAAAATCCAGATCCCTGGTATCAACTCCTGGCAAAGTCTACGGAAGAGTTTTATGATTTCTTTAAATAGTAGCCCACCACTAGAGGCTCAGAAGGAGCCACATCCCTTAATAATATCCATGACCCTACAACCCCTCTGAGAGATCAGTCGGGGGCAGCCTCTGGAACTGACAGAGGACACAGGCGTGGTCAGGACTGAGCAGAAAGGAACAGCTGGTGCTGTGCAGACTGGTTGGCCTGAAGCCCTGGGGTGGAGGTTTGTGTCCGAGGCTGAATCACTGTGGGTGGAGTGCTATAAGCTTGCAGACAGTAATAATCAGCCACATCTTCAGGCTGCAGGCTGCTGATGGTGAGAGTGAAGTCTGTGCCAAAGCCACTGCCCCTGAACCGGCTGGGGACCCCAGGTTGGAGGGAGGATGCACTGTGGATGAGAAGCCTGGGTGCCTGTCCTGGTTTCTGCTGGTACCAGCCTACACTGTTGTATACATTCCCACTGGACCGGCAGCTAACGGTGACCGTTTCCCCTGTAGAAGCAGCTCGGGAGGCTGGGGATTGGGTCATCACGATGTCCCCATTGGTACCTGCAATCACAAATGATAAATTAGCACACTCCTTCTCATAGGCACTTTAAATTATACTCGTTTAATTGTTAAGGAGCCTTCTTAGTGGTTTACATGTCACCCATATTTGGGTCCATTTAGTAGCCATCATATCCCATTATATCTTAAATAATTTCTCTACTTTATACAGCTTCCACACTAAAGAGATGGAGGCACTTTGAAATTTCTCACCAGAGACCCAGAACAACAGGGACACCAGGACCAGGACGTAAGACACCATCTCTCTGTCCCTGCCTGCCTGCTGCAACTCAGCTCACTGTGCGAAGTCTCCGGCGTTTATACAGTGTGAGCAGTCGGACTGGCCCTGCAGGTCTATGCAAAGCAGTCTGTGAGTGCAAGCCAACCACATGGAAAGTAACCAGTGTAAACCGTGAGCCCAAAGTAACAGCACAGAAAGTACCATGCCAGGACCACAGAGGCCAGGGAAATCTGTTTAGAAGCTGTACTATCAATTTAGGAGTGCTAAGATTACACACAGCTAGAAGACCCAATCAAGCATTTATATTTAAAATAACAATATTTAAATTATTTCCTCTTCTTTAAATTGTCAACTCGGTTCCTCAGATCAGCCATCCTGGAGAAATAATAAAAATGATGGAAAAATAACAGGACAGAATGATAACAGGAAGAGAGAGGTTCCAGGAAGGTGAGCTGGTGGCCGTGGAGACAGAGCATTCACGAAGAAAAGGAAGGGAAAGAGGATAATTCTTCACAGAGATGGAAAACGGGGGATTTTTGCAAAATTTTTGCAGACCACTTTGTAATGTTAACAATGTCGCTTACTTCAGTTGCATAGAATCCAGTATAATCCCTCAGTTAAAGCTACACATTGCTAAAGAATAAAAATCGGTTATTGTTGGTATTATTGTTTTTGCTTTAAAAAGAAATATTAGTAGATTAGATTAAGCGAACTCAGAATCACATTATTCATCCATAAACCAATAGAAATAAGACCAATCTAATGCACTGTTCCTGAGATAAAGCTGGAGATAAAATGATGAAATATACATATAGATAATAAAAATATTAACCACATCAAATATTAATAGCAAAAAACAAGACTAAAACTAGCTGTTTTTCAGAAGGTAGAAAGACTTTATGTTTCAGAACACAACTACTCCATCCGACTTTGTGGACTGTCTTCATACAGACAGAGAAGCCGCTCGGTCTTCTGTGGGCCCTTGTATCCTGCAAATCGCCAGCCTTTGCCTTAGTAGCTGTGCACAAACTCTGCAGGATCCAGCGACCTTAGACCGAGACAGGGTCACTATAGTGATACCTACCATGTACATCCTTTCAGGTAAAACTAATTCCTAGCCTCAAAAATGTCATATGTAGTTTCTGGGAAATATGTACCTTAGGCCAGATGTGTATGTTGATGAAATCATTCATTTATTATAGAGATATTTGTTGGTGATGCCATCAAGTCAACTCCAATCACTACTATCCTTATATAGTAGAATAAAACTTTGGTCCTTTGTAATCCAAAGAATTAGTACAGTGGTTTCTACACCTTCCTAATGTGGTGACACTTTAATACAGTTCCTCATGTTATGATGACCACCCCCCAACCATAAAATTATTTTCGCTGATACAGCATAGCTCTAATTTTGCTACTGTTATGAATTAGGCGACCCCTCTGAAAGGGTCCTTCGACACACAAATGGATGGCAACCTAGAGGTTGACAACCAGTGAATTTAGTAGGTAATTATCAACTTGGTGCTAGGGCCATGATATCAATCTACTGTGCTGAGATCTTTCCTGTCTTTCACTGTCTCTCTGCTTGACCAGGTATGGTTTCTCTTGATAACATGTGCAAAGAGCAAAACAAAGTCTCCCTATCATCATGTCTAAAGAGCATCTGACTGTGTCTCCTCCAAGATAGATGGACGTATGCCTCTAGAACCTACAGTGCAGTCACTGTTGTTTCCCAATACCGCCTAGTGTGGGTGATGACGTTGTTATTGCTGTTATTGTTGTTGTTGTTATGCAGCGCTGAGTTGGTTCTGACTCAGGGCTATCCTGTGCACAACAGAACTAAACACTGCCTGGTCCCATGCCTTCCACACAATTGTTCTTATATTTGAACCCATTGTTGATGAAAATACATGTGATTTGAAGAACATGAAGATATACTATATTTAAAGAGCCAGAGTAAAAATAAAATGTTATGAGTAACCATGGATTACTACATCTACACTTCTAGAAGACACAATCTCTCCTAGCACATCACAAAACCAAAATTCACTGTAATTGAGTAGATGCTGTCCCAAAGTAACCCTATAAGACACATTAAATTTCCCATTGATATTCAAAGCTGTAAATTTTTGTGTGAGCAAAAAACTTCAAAATCTTCGCTCTCAGATGCTTGTGGTTTCAAAATTCTGGCAGTGCAGACGACAGCCCCACGAATATCCCACTGCTCCATCGGGGCTCCTTTCTAACATATTGTATGAAACAAAAATTACTCATGTGTTGAGAGAGGTAGCAAACATGAACAAAGATCTTGGCATTGAAGCTTATGGAGATCTAGTTTACTAAGAAGCAATCTAGTGATCAGTACTAAGATACAATCCTTAAATATCAATATGCTAGGAATTGCTAAGTACATATCTATATTCCACTTTTGAGACAGCCACATGAGCTCAAAAAACAGGAAATATCACACAGATATAAGCTCTGGGCAAAATCTTTTGTATAACCATTTGAAGGAATAAGACCGTGAACAAAGTCAGACAGATTCTGTAGGAAAAGCCACAGCTGATAGAGGGAAAACGGAATTAAAGGGTCATGGAACCGTGATGAGAAGGAAGCTGTGAGCTGGAAGAATAGTCTGCAGGGCACATGGGGTTGGGAAGAGCCTGCACAAGTCTAGTGAAAGGCTGGCGAGCACGGCTGTCGGGAAGGAGCAGTTACACCCCGTGATGAACAGAGGTTCACTGATCAGCAGAGATTAGAGGTGGTCCATGCTGCTGAGAAGACGCCATTGTGTAGGGAACAGAAATGCAGCCCTGGCTTCTCAGAAGGACATGCATAGCATAGGGTGACACACGGGACAGAGGAGGTCTCGAGTGGGCAGTCCTTGTCCAGTGGATGGTGCCAAGTGAATCACTAATCCAAGTTAGGTCTGCAAGGTCATTGAGGGTCCCTGTGTCCCACGTGCATGCGTGTCCCAAATTACCTTGTGGTCACAACATCGACTGATCACACAATGACATGAACTCATGGCCATTTTTAATATTCAAAGAAATAGTTACTGTTGTCACTTGCCTTTGAGTCAGTCCCAACTCACAGCAAGCCTGTGTCCAACAGAACTGACCACCACCTGGTCCTGGGCCGTCCTCACAATCGTCCTGATATTTGACCTCATCCTCCATGTACTTTGTCCTTCCTTCTTGGCGAGAGTCTTCCTCCTTTTCACTGGCCGCCCTCGGAGAGGACAGCAGACTTACTAAAGTGGGGGCAGCTGAAAAGAGAGAAGCCCGTGACAAGGTGGAGCTACCCATGGCAGCAACGACGGGCTCAAAGGAGAGAACAGTTTTCAATATCGCTCAGGACTGGCAGTGTTTCCTCTTCTTTTTTATATGTAAGATTGCTATCAGTGAAAAGGAGGAGGAGGAGGAGGAGGCAGAGGAAGAGGAGGAGGAGGAGGAAAAGAAGAAGAAAATCCCTTACATAAAGTCCAGACTGCGTCAATAGATTTTCATGGATTTCTTTTTCAATAATCTCCTTCAAAAATATGATGAGGATAAGTGCCATCCCTTAAGTCTTTTCTAGAATCTGTAGACAAGTCAAGAAACAAGACAGAAAGTGGAGTCTCTGGCACACTGAGAGAGAGGTTGAGGAGAAATGAAGTTGCTGGTGCATTGCAGACTCCCACCTGGCGCCCAAGGGAGGATGCTTGTGATTGAGGTGAAGCACTTGGATGGAATGCTGCAATCTTTCTGACAATGATCTTGCTGGAGGCTGTGGATGATGACAATGAACTCTGCTCCAGATGCACTGCACAGACTTGGTCTGAGACACTGGAGGCCAGCATGGTTGCCTAGGGGATGAGGAGCTGTGGAGCTCCTTGTGTTTGCTGCTATCAATGTAAGTAGCTAATAAGACTCTGACTGGACCGGCAGTGGATGGTGACTCTTTTTCCTAGCGTTGCATCCAGGGAGGCTGGAGACGGGGTCAGCACGATGTCCCCACTGGCACCTGCAATCACAAATGAACAATTCTCAGATATACTCATTTCTTCTTTTTAATTTTTAATCATTTAAATGGGAACTCTTACACATATCTAACATTCTAAAGTTCAATCACATGAGGCACTATTGTACAATTGTTACCACAATCAATTTCAAAACATTATCTTTCTCCTTGATATCAGCTCCTATTTATCCACTCCCCGCCCCATCCTACCACTTATTTCCCCCCATAACACCTTTTGTTTCCTTTGCTATGGTTACCATATCTTACACACGCCACTATTTCCATTCACAAACAACTCGGTTACTCAATCCCACCGAGAGGGTTATACTGCCATCAAGGCCATCAGCTCTCCATTCCCCCAGCAGCACCCCCCTCTCTGTATCCTCAGGAAACCATTACTCAAAGGTTATCTATCTCGGCTTTCTTGTACTGCATTATTATTATAATATTAATTATAATAGTGCACATATACAAGTCTGGAGTGATTAATGAGATCAAGAAAATTAAAACCATAGTAGTAAGGGGAGGGAAGATTAAAGAACTAGAGGAAAATTAGGTGGTTCATCAGTACTATACCACACCCTGCATTTATCATCCCTTCCCTGTAGCCCTTCTGAGAGGGACTGTCCAATCATCTTACAAGTGGGTTTTTGGTCTCCATTCATACTGATTCATATTGATTTGTTTGCTTGTTTTAGAACTTGCGATCCCTCTTCCCATTCACACCTCATGATCACACCGGCTGTGTGCCTCTTCCATGTGGGCTTTGTTGTTCCCCTGCTTTGGAGTCTGTGACTATATGTCTCTCTGGGAGCAGAAGGCCTCAATGCTTTTCCTGAGAGCAGCCGGTGATTTCCAACTACTGATCTTGTGAACAGAGATCTAAATGGTAATGCACAATACACCAGAGCCTTTCTTATACATTAGAACCACAAACATATTCTTCATATCTTATTAATTTCTTGGAACATCAATCAAATATACCAGCACTGAATTAGGATGAATATCAAAATACAATTGTATAATATCAGTGTTAGGAATTACTAAATATACACCTAAGTTTACCTTCTCAGAAAGCCAAGTAAACTCAGACCAGAAAAGGACCCAATAATAGAAATTTGGAAAAAAATTTAAAAAAACAATGACTGGAAGGAACAAGCTGAGAATCAAAGCCAGGTAGATTCTGGAGGAGAATCAACAGTCGCAAAAGGGAAGTTTAATCAAGGACTTGTGAAACTATGCCAAAGGGTAGCTATTGGGTATAAAAACAGTATGCAAGAACGATCTCCTGGGTTTGGAGGACCCTGATAGGATCGACAGAGAATGGCATTCAAGGTCGTTGGTGAAGATGTAATTGCACCCACTTGATGGGGAGAGGATGCATGATGGCTCAGTGGTTACACACTGGGCGCTGGTCTGCATGGTTGGTACTTGAACACCATCATCAAGACAAAGACTGGCCTTTCTACGCTGGTAAACGGTTACAGCTGGGAAACCCTTCGGGGTCACGACATGTCAGCACGGACTGGATGGTAGTGAGTTGGATGGTGAGAGGTTCACCATCTGCCTAAGTCAGAGCTGGTCCTCAGTTGCTAAAAAAGAAAGAAGTCACTCTTCCAGAAACTGATAATTACAGGACAGCTGCAACCTCGTGTGGTCATTAGGACCAGGTGGTGCCAGTGTACAGAGAAGCCTGGCGTTGACAGTGTCCTTGTCCAGCAGATTGTGGGAAGCTCATCATGCATCCAAGTTGGGTTTGAAAAGTCATCGAGGGTTCATGAGTTCTGGGTGCACGGCTGGGACAGAGGACGATGATATGATTTTCCACTCAACACCATTGCCTAACCGAGCAGTCCAGTGATCCCTATGCCAATAATGTCTCACCAACACTTGACACAACTCATCGATATTAGGCATTTTCATATAAACACAAAGGAAAGAAACCAGACTAAGGATTTGAGTGCACCTATGTCATTTAGAGCTCTGGAGGCAGAGTGGTTACCCCGTGGGGGGGAGACCCACTGGTGGTTTGGAACTGCTGGCCTTGGGGAGAGCCCCCCAATGTGAAACCACTCTGCAGGAGAAAGAGGAAGCCTCCTACTCCAATAAAGAACTTGGGTCTGGAACACACAAAGGGCAATTCTACCCCATCCTTGAGGCTTGCTGTGGGTCAGAATCGACTCAATGGCACCTGTGTCCTTGTAAGACGCTTGGAGTGCACGCTAAAAAGAAGGAGGCCTGAGAGGGAACAGAAGGAGAGTTGAAGATAGTGTCCTGGAAGATTGGAAGGATACAGTCTGAAGCCAATGACGGCCAACACCCTCCAGAAACGGAATGAGACCAGATTAAGGCACTATCCCAGAGACTCTGGAAGTATCAGGATGTACAACACCTCAGTTTGTAATTGGTGATACGTATCTCATGGGGTCTCCACAAGCCAGAATCCACTGAGCTGCATCTAAATGTATCTACCACTTTATTGACTATAAATCCTGGCTTCCAGAACAATGACAGAACTGAACTATGATAGACATCAAGCCTGTGATCATTTGTTACACCAGCCACACAACACTGACATGGTGATTTTTAAAAATCAGAAGACACACTTGTTATTAAGAGGATAATATATATAATGTGTTAGTATGAGTAGACTAGGGAAGCAAATTCATGGAGACTCATGTATATATAAGAAAGAGGTTTATATACAAAAGCACTTAAATATTGAGAAAACAGCCCAATCCAGATCAGCCCCTAAGGCTGATATTCCCCAATATGTCTGATACCAACCTAAAAATTCTTCTACAGACTCATGACACACATGTCATGTCACAAATGCAGGACGATCGCAGGCCAGTGGGTGGGCAGTCTTCTCCATCCAGTGGCACTGGAAGCATCTCAGCCCTGGCAGGGGTCTCTACGTGGCTTCTCCAGCTCCCAGGCATAGCACCATGTGTCTTGTTAGTAGAGCATCTCACATGGAGTGAGCAGAGAGAAAGAAGAATAACTCCTGCTTCCAAGGAGAAAAATGCAGGTGTTTCCAGAATTCTCAGGGGAAGGCCATGCTCACACAGAGGGCTCGTTGTTTATATCTTTATTGAGAGGCCAGACTCCACATCTTCCCCCGTAATACTCTCACATTGACACCAGGTTATGTAACTGCACATATGATAATGGTGGTAGCCAAGATGACTGTCCATGCACTATCCACACTGCTCAAACTGCTCTGTATAGTGACTTACCTTTTACCCCACTACTTCATAAAATCAGTAGAATAATTATTTCCATATTACATATTAAACATTGTTAATAAGAAGATGAATAGCTGGCCCAAGCTCCCCTGGCAGGAACGGGACAAATGTGTGAGAAAATCATTAGGTGAAGGATCAAGGTCTCAGGGGATCAGTGCACATTTACCGATCATTCTACCTAGAGAACTGACACATTGTCTTTAAACAGAGGAAGATGGTGGGAAGAAACGACAATCCAATGAGAACATAGAAAGAACAGAATAAAGGGGAAGAATGCCCAGTAGAAAGGCAGGGAGGAAGTTCACAAGGATCTGTGGTGGAGGCTGGGATCCTGAAGAGGGCAGGGGTACACCTTGGAAGGCTTCCATCAAATTTTTTTATTAAAAAAACCACAACTCATTCCTTTGGAGTCAGTGGCCAATTCAGAGGGACCCTCTAGGGCAGGGTAGACCTGCCTGTGAGTTTCTGAGACCGTCACTCTTTACAGTGGTAGAAAGACAGCCATTTCTCACAAAGCTCCCAAAATTGGAGGATAATAGCAAGAAACGGAAAAGGGAATTAAACGAGGAAAGCTTGGAGTCCAGAAGACCTGGGGGAGGGGCAGTTGTCCTATAGGGAATGAATGTCCCTGCCTGCTGCACAGCAGCGAGAGCAGAGGGAAGCCGCCTGCTGGCCATGCTGGGCGGGCTCTGACATTTTCAAGGAGAGTCCACGGGAAGGGCAGGAGGACACGGAAATAGCTTCCAAAGATGACCAGTTTAACCCTGGGAACCCGTAAATATGTTGCCGTGTGTCAAGATCATCTCCAGCATTCCCTAGTGGGCTCAGTCAATCACATAAACCCTTACAGGGAGAGACGACTTCTCTCACAGTCACAATAAAACTGAAGATGGACAAGAAGCCATCATCCTGACTTTGAATTCTACCACAGAAACACAAAGCAAGAAGGTTCTGTTTTCTTGCTGTTGTTGTTGTTGTTGTTGTTGGGGGCCCTGCTAGTGCAGTGGCTGTGAGTTGGGCTTCTAAGCACAAAGGAGAGTTGGAAACAACCAGCTGCTCCAGGGGAGGAAAAGGAGGCCTGGATTCCCTCCGGGAGCTGCAGCCGGGAGAACGCATGGGGAGACTGCCCTGTCCTGCAGGGTTGTTAGCAGTGAGAATTGGCTCCATGGTAGGAAGCTCTGGGAGCTGGAAAAGACAAGGAAACAAAGGCTCTTCTAGACCCTCCAAAAAGGAACACAGCCCTGCTGACTTTCATTGTCGACCAAGAGATTATTTTTGGACTTGGGATTTCCAGAATTATAAACGAAGCAATGTTTGTTGTTTGACTCCATTTCATATTGTTACTTTGTAGTTTTCATAAAAATTTAATATAGTTTACATACACTCTCCTAGAGTGATGTTCCACAAAAGGGTATCAAAGGAACACAGAATCCCTTAAATACCAGGAGAACTACAAACCACCCTCACAGAAATCAAGAGATGCAGCAGTCCGTGGGGGAAGTGTGTGAGCACAGGGCCCCTGGGGGGCAGCAGCTGCTGCTACGGAGAGCAGTGACCCACTCTGGGTGGGAGGTTTGTGTCCCGGTCTGTAGCACTGTGGGTGGAGCGCTATAATATTGGTGACAGTAATAATCTGCCAGGTCCTCAGCCTGCAGACCACTGATGGTGAGAGTGAAGTCTGTCTGAGACCCACTGCCTCTGAACCTGTCAGGAACCCCAGACACTCGGGTGGAAGCCCAGTGGATGAGCAGCTTTGGAGCCTGTCCTGCTTTTTGCTGATACCATGCTAAGTAGTTCTTCTGGTCAGAGGCGTACAAGAGGTTCTGGCTGGACTTGCAGTTCATGGTGACAGTTTCTCCTACAGCAGCAGCCAGGGAGGCTGGAGACTGGGTCATCACGATATCCCCACTGGCACCTGCAATCAGAGATCACACTTATCATGGACACATCCTGTCAATCAACTTAAACGCATATCATTTTTATAACTTGTTCTCTCACGGTTGTATATACCATCCAAACGATGTAGTGTATCAGCATCACTTTTGGAAATAATGACCGAAAACATATTTTCTTAATCTAAAAGATACTAATCTGGGCAACGGGAGTGATTTTCCATCTCTGACCTGAGAACCAGAGCAGCAGCAGCACGGGGAGCTGGCTCTGTGGCATCATCCTTGTGCTGCTGTCCTTCCTGATGTAGCTGAGTTCACGCTGAGGAGAAGAGCCCATTTGTAAAGCTCTGAGCAGCCAGCAGGGACCCAGAGTGGCCTATGCAAAGCAGACAGTGGTTAGTGGGCAAATTACATGCCTGGTGAGATGGGGAGTTAGATAATGTAAACAAAGAGCCCAATAGGTTACCACACAAAATGACTGTTTGAATAAGAAAGCTCCAGAGCTTGATATAGAAACTGAAATTTCTAATTTGAGTACAGAAACTGGTGAGGTACAAAATTTGTTTTAAACTGACATCTTTTTATTATACAAGATACAATTAACAAAATTATCTAAGTAAGATGCAATATTTTATAGTGATTACATGTACGTGTGTGTTAGGCCGGTTAGACTAGAGAAACAAATCCAGTGACCCTCATGTAGGTGTAAGAGAGAGCTTTAAATCAAGCAGTCATGAGGTATCAGGGCAACATCCCAGCCCAGTCCAACTCAAGTCCACAAGTCTCTTCAGACCCACGCAACCACATGCAACGCTGCAGAAGGCAGGAAGGTCACAGGTTGGTGGGTGCGAAGTCATATGGATCCAATGGCAGTGGTAACATCTCCAGGATTCTGGGAGCAACCAAGCTCTGCCGCAGCAAGAGGACATGTCCACCAGGTGCACCATCAGGCTGTGACCTGATTGACAGATTCAATCCTAACCCTGTACTTTTATTGATCTTCAATTTGACATGAAATTGCGTCACTACCACACATATTTTCATTCATTTAGACAAGGATAAATACATACATATGTATATGCATAAAGATGTATATGCTCAACTCCTCTTCACTTTCAGCAAGCAAGATTGTACCATCTGAATACCCAGGTTCTTAATAAACCTTGCTCCAATGCTGATCATGAACCTTCTTTATACAATCCACCACCTCTAAATATTTGCTCAGCATAGAGATTGAACAAGTAAGGTGAGAGGATAAAACACCATTCCTGATTATAAAGCACACCGTATCACCTTGTTCTACTCACTCAACTGTTTCTTGATCCATCTCCATTTTCAAAATGAACACGATGTAGTGTTCCAGAATCCCCCTTTATCTTAAGGTTATCCTAAGGTTATTATGATCCACACAGTCAATGAGAGTCAATGAAACACAAGTAAACATTTTTCTGTACTCTCTCCTTTGTGGCAAGATCCATCTGATATCAGCAATAATAACATCCTTTGATCCCCGCCCCCTTCTCAATCTGGCCTGAACGTCTGGCAGTTCCCTGTCATTGTGCTGTTGCAACCTTTGTTGCATGACCTTCAGTAGAATTTTACTTCTGTGTGATGTCAGCGACACCATGCTCTAGTTTGAGCATGGGCACAAGTATGGATCTCGCCTATAGTTAGTGGCCAGGATATTGTCTTCCAATTTCCTGGCATAAACAGGTGAGTGCTACCAGTGCTTCTTCAGCTCTATGAAACATTTCCATTGGTATTGCATCAATACCTGGACTCTTGATTTTGGATAATACATTCAGCGCAGATTGAACTTCATTCTTGAGCGCCTTTTATTTTTTTTTCATATGCTACCTTCTGAAATGGTGGCTATCGACAGTTCTTTCTGGTACAGGGATTCTGTGTGGATTTTCCATCCTCTCTTAATGCTTCCTGCATCATTCAATATTTTCCTTGTAGAAACTTTCAAAGTTACAATTAAAGCTTGGAATTTTTCTTGAGAACTTTCCATTTCAGAGATGTTGAGCGTGCTCTTCCCTTTGGGTTTTTAAATTGTAGACCCTTCCTCCTTTCATTATAATGTTTGGCTTTGTCTTCTCAAGTCTCTCTGAAAATTTCTATTCTGTTTTTTGACTTCATCCTTTCTTCCATTTGCTTCAGCTACTCTAGGATGAATACAATGTTTCAGAGTCTCTTCTGATATCCTCTTTGAATTTTTCTTTTTAATGAGCTTTTGCATAATTCATGAATGATGTTCCTGATGTACACCCACAATTCATCCAGTATTCTCTCAGTAGTGTTCAATATATCAAGTTCGTTCTTGAAATTTTCTCAAATTTCAGGTGGAATAGACTCAAGGTCATATGTTGGCTCTCATGGACGTGTTTTAAATTTCTTTAGCTTTAGGCTGAACCAATATATGTGCAATTGATTGTTTGTTCCACAGTCAGTCCCTACTCTGGCTTTAGTTGCTAATATTACGCTTCTTTATGTTCTCTTAACATAGATGTAGTTAATTTGATTTCTGTGTTTCCCATCAGAGGAAGTCAAGTTCAATAGTTAGATTTTGTGTCATTGAAAAAGGCATCTGCTATGAAAAAACCACTTCATTCTATCACCAGGCCCATATATTCCAACTAATGTCCCTTCTTCTTTGTTTCCATCTTTTACTTTCGAATCGCCAATAACTATCAATGAATCATGATCTCATGTTTGATCAATTTCTGACTACAGTCGTTGCTAAATTTTTCATTTTCTTCATCAGTAGCTTTTCTGGTTGATGCATAAATCAGAATAATAGTTACAGTGTCTGGATTTTTTGAAGGCAGATAGATATAATCTGATCACGGCACTTATTTCATGACAGATTGAGCAAGAGCTTTCCTGACCCTGAATGCCATGCCACTCCTCTTGATTGGATTGTTCCCATTACAGCAAATTATGTGATGTTTCTTATTCACAGTGGCCAACACCATTCCTTTTCAGCTCACTAAATGCACAAGATATCAAACTTTCTTTACCACTTCCTATCCTAAGTTCATACTTCACATTCCAGGTTCCAATCATTAGGAAAATTTTACAGTTATTTGGAGTGGTGCCCCGTTAGCAAATGAGGATCCCAAAGGCTCCACTCCTGCAGGCTCTGTCCCTGTCCTGTCAGCAGGGTCAACTCCCCTCCCAGAAATCAGCTCCTCTTCACTCACATGTCCAGTGGCCTAGGACCCGAGAGGCCCATCAGCGGCAGTATCTCCAACAAGGTTCTGCTTCCTTTGTTTAGTTTTCAGTAATCGACAATGCTTTGAAACGATGCATGAAGTTTCACTGGTTACTTTCTATGAAGCAGAGAGCTGGGTCCATCTTCGCTGTCTGTTCTTAGGCTGGAAGCTGCGCTGAAACCTGTTCATTCTGGGTGACGCTCCTGCCATTTGAAATACCAGTGACTTCACTTCCAGCATCACAACAAAACAAAAACCACCACAGTATGGCCAACTGACATACAAGGTGCTGATGAAGGTCAGTTGTAGCCTTGAGCATGGATTACAACTCCATGTAAGCGAAACCAAACTCCAAACAACCGGACCAATAGGAAACATCATGATAGATGGATAAAAAGTTGAAGTAGTCAAGGGGTTTATCTTACTTGGGTCCACAACTAATGCTCATGGAAGCAGGAGTCAAGATATCAAAAGACACAGTGCATTAAGTCAATCTGCTGAACAAAAACTCTTTAGAGTGTTGAAGAGCATGGACATTACTTTGAGGACTACCTAAGGTGTAACTGACCAAAACTGTGGTATACTTATTTTTTCATGTGAAAACTGGACAATGAATAAGTAGTACAGTAGAAGAACGTATGCATTTGAACTGCGATGCTGGAGAAGAATATTAAAAATACCATGAACTGCTAAAACGACAAGCAGATCTGTATTGGAAGAAGTGAGCCCAGAGTGCTCCTTAGTGGCAATGATGGTAAGACTTCATCTTACATACTTTGGACGTATTGTCAGGAGAGAGCAGTCCCTGAAACGACACCAGGTTCGTCAAGGTGGAGGATTGGTGAATTAGAGGAAGGAGTTCAATGAGATGGGTTAACAAAGCGACTGCATCAGTTAGACCAGGCATTGAGACAATGGTGAGGTTCGCCCAGGAACGTGCAGTGTAATGGTACTTAAGAACAATGGACTCACGCCATGGACTTATTTTGCTGTGATGGTTGTCGTGGTTGGGGTTCTATAACTTGGTTCCAACTCCGAGTGACCCCAACTCTGCCCAGTCCTGCACCACACTGATAACCCTGTCTGTGTTTGTTGGAGTCACCCATTGTTGCCAACACTATCAAGAGTCTTCCTCTTTGTCACTGCCCTCTGCTTTACCGAGCACAATGTACCTATCCAGGGACTACCCTATCCCGACGATATGTCCAAAATACATGAGACACTGTCAAATGCAGCTTTGGAGCTGTACTTCATCTAAGACAGATTTGTTTGTTTTTTTGCCAGTTCATGATACTTTCAATATTCTTCTCCAGCACCATAATTCAAATACATCAAATCTACTTTGGTAATTCCTTATTAACTAACCAACTTTCATAGGCATATGAGGCAACAGAAAATACCATGACTTGGATAGAGACACCTTCGTTCTCCATTGACAGCCATAATTGTCAGCACTTTAAAGAGGTCTTTTGGAGTAGACATGCCAAATGCAATGTGTCTTTTGATCTCTTGACTCGTGCTGTGTGCACATTGCTGATGGATATAAGCAAGACAAAGATCTTAATATCTTCAGACTCCTTTCAATTTATCCTGATTTTATCTATTGGTTCAGTTGTGAGGATTTGGATTTTCTTTAAATCGAGTTGAAATCGAGACTGAAGGCTGCAATTCTTGATATTCATCAGCAAATGCTTCAAGTCTTCCTCAGTTTCAGCCAACAAGCTGGTGTCTTCTGCATATTGGTCGCTGCCCATAAACCTTCCTCTAATCTGGAAGTGCAACGTAAAGATGGAATGAGGATGGAGAGCTAATACAACCCTGGAGCAGATCTTTCTTGATCTTACTACTGACCTTGGCTTTAGCCTCCTGATGGCTGTCCCCCTCTGCCATCCAGACCCCTTCCAGAAGGAAACACAACCCTGAATTTTTATGGATTCCAGAAACACAATGAAGGATTTGTAAGGAAACTGCAGACTTTGGAACAGATAAAGGGACGGTGCATGTTCAAGCATGAACAGGAAGCAAACAGCTCAGAGAGTAAACACTCAGTGGCAGGGTGCCCACGGGAGAAGCTTGTAAGGTGCTGTTGGTAGAGGGCCATTTGTTCCTGAAAGTTTTAATTAAGGGATTGTTATTTCTACCAAGTCAGAGAGATAGATGTCCTTGATATCTAAGAAAATGAAATGATAATTATATGGTTATGAAAGTAATGCAATAGAAATAACAGATTTCAAAAAGCCTTCTGATGACATTTCATGTTTGGGGCATTGTATGAGATCCATTTAAAGAAATAAAGGGGAAGAAACCTCACATTGTGCTAAAGGCAGAGCAGTCTAAGAACAGACACTGTGGATCTCAATAAAAATAAAAACAATCAAACAAAGATTTTTTATTAGATATAGATATCAAAACATTCAATCATTTTGAATAAAATGATTCTGGCACAGGTGGAGTAACAAAGACAAGATTCACTATCCCAAATGAAACAGCTAGGAAAAAATTAATTCATGAATTAATTAACTACATTTGGCTGTTCATACACATGCCAGATTACCTTGAGGTTTAAGATTTGAGTCCACACAGGGACAGAGGTGAAGAAATGTCTACAAATTTACTTCTGGCAATATCTAAAACAGATGGAAATAGAGTTACGATATGGCCCAGAAATCGCCCTACTAGACATATACCCAGAAGAGGCAAGAAACAAACCAAGGTCAGACATCTGTGCTCCAATGTTCATTGCAACACAGTTCACAATTGCAAGGAGCTGGAAGCAACCCAAATTTCCATCAACTGACGACTGGATTACAAAACTGTGGTATATACATACAATGGAGTACTACGCATCACTAAAAAGCAGTGATGAACATATGAGGCACAAAGCTGCATGGGAAGAACTGGAGGAAATCATGCTAAGTGAAGTAAGTCAGGCACAAAAGTACAAGGACAACATGAGCCTGCTGAGGTGAGTATTAAAAAAATGCAAAGGGGGCATAGGGAAAAAGCTACTGTATACAAACATTTTTGGGGTGAGGACTGTGTAGTATGTCAGAGACCAGATCAAAACCAGGGATGCACATGGTAGACAACTGGGGAGAAGGTGGGGAAAGGAAAATAAAAGGATGAATGCAAGGAAGAAAAGGGGAGCGGGGGCATGGGGCACTAACCCACCCAAGGGGAGAGTATTGTTTATATCTCCACAGGGAAAGAGGGATCAGACATCAACCCAATGCAACATGGTGTGAATGCAACATTCCGGCGTGGAGTAGGGAACCAGTGGAGAGGTCCGGGAGGCTGGCCCGAGCACTGAAAATTAAATGGATTCCTGCCCCTCCCCTGAGAAGAATTTGTTTCAAAGGACAACATTGATTCTGCAGCTCCGGGAAAGGGACAGATCTGATCAGAGCACACAGGAGCAGATGAAGGGGGAGGAGGAGAGAGTGGAGCACAGCCTGACCCACCAGGCCGTGAGGATGATGTTCCTGATTAGAGCAGCCAGTCCACAGAGAGGACAACATGGCTGGCCCCACTATGAGACATGATGCCCCTCAGTGACCAAGGGTGATAGAAGGGACAGCACCGGAGACACAGTGTGCGAATTACCTATGACCTGATCCCACCACACCTAGGCAAAGCACTGGGGGAGTACAGCAGAACAGCAAGGGAATGGAGCGGCAAGGTCCCCAGGGAATGCTGAAAGTGGACTTTGGGGCCAGGGCGTGGTGCCCCAACAGACTGGACTGGAAAACACTCCTAAGGGACAACAAACGATCCTTGAACTAACTACAAGCTTTTCTTTCTTGATGAGTTTTGTTTTGTTCTTTGTCAGTGGTTTGTTGCAGTTTTGTTGTCTGGTTGTATACTGTTGCTTTGTTTTCCTCTGTCTTGTTTTTGTGCATGTTATTATCTCCACAGGTCTGTGTAAATAAGATAGGCTGGATGAACTATTTGGAGGAAAAACAACGGGACTGACAGTTCCTAGGGGACTTGGGATAGGGGGAGGTGGGGCTAAGGAAGTGGTGTTAACAAACCCAGGGACGAGGGAAGAACATGGGATCCAAATTGGTGGTGAGGGGGCAGTGGCAGGCCTGGTAGGGAATGATCAACGGTAAGGGAACGAAGAGGTATAGCTGTAACCCAGGTGGGGACAGAGCATGATAGTGGAGCAGGATGAATGTCAAGGGAAATAGAGGAAAGAGCTAGGAGGCAAAGGGCATTTATAGAGGTCTAGACAAAGACATGTACATGCAAATATATATATATGAAGATGGGGAAATAGATCTATGTGTCTATATTTATAGGTTTAGAATTAAGGTGGCGGAAGGACCTTGGGCCTCTACTCAAGCACTCCCTCAATGCATGAATACTTTCTTCTATTAAATTGGCATTCTATGATGCTCACCCTCCCGACAGAACAGCTGAAGCCAAAGCAGGTGAACAAGTAAATATGGTGAAGAAAGCTGATGGTGCCCGGCTATCAAAAGAGATAGTGTCTGGGGTCTTACGGGCTTGAAGATAAACAAGCAGCCATCTAGCTCAGAAGCAACAAAGCCCACATGGAAGAACACACCAACCTGGGTGATCACGTGGTCCCGAAGGGATCAGTTATCAGACATCAAAGAACAAAAATCTTATCATTGGGTGCACACCTCCATGAAAAGATCGCCCAGGACAAGCGGGTGAATAAGCAAATGTGGTGAAGAAAGCTAATGGTGCCCGGCTATCAAAAGAGATAGTGTCTGAGGTCTTAAAGGCTTGAAGGTGAACAAGCGGCCATCTAGCTCAGAAGCAACAAAACCCACATGGAAGACGCACACCAGCCTGTGCGATCACGAAGTGCCAAAGGGATCAGGTATAAGGCATTATCAAAAAAAAAAAAAATCTTACCACAGTGAATGAAGAGGGAAGTGCAGAGTGGAGACCCAAAGCCCATTTGTCGGCCACTGGAGATCCCCTCACAGAGGGGTCTAGGGGAGGAGATGAGTCAGTGAGGGTGCGATGTAGCACCAATGAAGAATACAGCTTTCACCCAGATCCTAAATGCTTCCTCCCCCTCAACTACCATGATCCTAATTCTACCTTGCAAGTCTGGATAGAGCATAGGTTGTACACTGGTGCATATAGGAGCTGGAAGCACAGGGATTCCAGGGTGGATGATACCTTCAGGACCAGGGGTGTGAGGGGCAATACTGGGAGGGTGGAGGGAAGGTGGGTTGGAAAGGGGGAACTGATTACAAGGATCTACATGTGACCTCCTCCCTGGGGGATGGACAACAGAAAAGGAGGTGAGGGAGATGCTGGATAGGGCAAGATATGACAAAATAATAATCTATAAACTATCAAGAGCTCATGAGGGAGGGGGGAGCGGGGAGGGAGGGAAAAAAAGAGGACCTGATGCAAAGGGCTTAAGTAGAGAGCAAAAGCTTTGAAAATGATGAGGGCAAAGAATGTACAGATGTGCTTTACACAATTGATGTATGTACATGTATGGATTGTGATAAGAGTTGTATGAGCCCCTAATGAAATGTTTTAAAAAATTTACTTCTGAACATTTGAGTCATTTGATTGATATGTTTGCCAGCATTTTAATTCCATTTCCACCATTGACCTTGCTAACGAATACTTTGCAACTCTGAAGCACATGGACTTACCGTGAGGCAGCAAATGATTGTTCATTTACGGAAGTGTCTTTCCTTACTGTGGCTCCATGGTTCTACTTGGTGAAATCAAAGTGCCAACCTTCTTGTTAGTAATTGAAAAGCACTTGCTCAACATCATTCATTACATGTAAGTTTAGGCGGTGAAGCCGAGACAATGGGTGCCCCTCCGACCACATTCAATGCTGTCATTGGGTTCTTTCCCTTGGCAGTGAACCTGGAGGACAGCATGAATCCCCGTGTGGGTTTGTGGAGCTGAACGCGGATATGTCTTTGGGAGCAGAGTGTCTCATCCTTCTCATGCAGTCGCTGGAGCAGCCCAACTGGAAACCCACCCTGCCATCAGGACTTCTTCCTCTTCAAAATGTTTATAAGAAAATCACAGTGTACAGGATTCTTAACTTCAGTCTTAGGGTGCAGGAATTTCACCATCATGCTCCCTGTTTTTGGCATAAATGTGGCCTCATAAGGACCCCCACCTGGTCTCATCCTTGCTGATCTGAGCCTCATCAAAGAAAGATAAACTCTGAGCCATTTCACACTAGAAACCAGATGCAGACTGAAGGCCCCACCAAGAGCCTCTACTGTGTGGCATGGGAGAGGATATTTGAAAACCTAGAATATGAATACACAGCTTTCAAATCATTAGAGTGTGATTTTATGACGAGATAAGATGCAAAATGCCCTTAGCACCTCTAATAGCAGTGAAAAAAGTAAAACAAAGAAACAAACACCTCCTGTTATCCAGTCAACCGCAACTAATAGGTTACAGAGAAAATCTGCTCCAGGAGGTTTTCTTGCTTAAAAGCTTTGTAAAAGCATATCACTAGGCTTTATCCCCTGGGGAGGTTCAAACCACCAACCTTCAGGTCGTCAATCACTTGAACACTGTTACAGGCACCCATGATCCCATGCACCATGCATAGCTTCTGTTTTAAAACAAAAACAGTTTTGAATGAGGTCAGGTTCCATTCATGATGGAAGAGTTTCCTCAAATCAACTATCTCCTGAAATAAATTTTTAATGATTGTGAAAAAAATGTCAAAGGAAAGATGTATATGAATAATGTTTTCCTGGGTTTTTGATAAAATCCAAAGCCAAAAATGGGTTTTGAGGACTCGTCTACCTTAAAAGGCATTTTAAGACCCCAAGGACGCTTGAGATTGACTTTCAGGACTCTGCCAGTGCCAGAGACATGTAATCCAGGGCCAGAAGTCTCTGTGTGGACACTACACAGAGACTCTGCATAGAACGAAGGCTCATGCCCGTGAAAGATACTCACCACCTGCAAGTCAATTCAGATCCACAGGGACCCCATACAGTGTTTCTGACGCTAAAAATCTCTACCGCAACAGAAAGCTCATGGTTCTCCTGCAGAGTGACTGATGGGATCACACTACTAAACTCATGGTTTGCAACCCAAAAGTAATCCATTAGCCCACCACAATCTTTTTTTTTTAATAACGTATTTTATTTGGGGGTGTGTACGGCTCTTATAACATTACACAGAGACTCTATGTTGAACTAAGTCTCATGCTCTCAGAACAACAACAAAACAACCCACTGCCCTCAAGGCTTTTCTGGCACACAGTGACCTTATGTAGTAATTTCGAGGCTATAAAGCTATGCTCCAGCAGACAGCTCATCTTTATCCTGCAGAGTGACTGGTGGACTCAGACTGCTGACCTTACGGTTTTCAACCCAAAAAGTAACCCATTGGCCACCCTGAAATTACAGAAAATGTGAACAAAATAGAATTGGAACCTGTCACCCTACAACCAGGCACAGTGGTTCCTCATTGTGCTACCATGCTGAGGGTGCCCAGTTCAAACCACCAGTAGAAAGATGGGGCTTCTCCTCCCGTGAAGAGAGAGTCTCAGAAACAAAGAGGGCAGTTCTGACTGTGCTGCAAGTCAGCACCAACTCGATGACTGAGGTATTCCCACTACCACTAGGATCTGGTAACGAAGCTGTAATTTCACTGAGAAAAAGAACTTGAAAACACAAATAGAAATTCCTTGTGAAGATATGAACACCAGCCCTACAAGGAGTTTCACTCTAGGTCTGCTTGGCTTCAGTGTGCCTGGAACTCGCCAATCTTGAAGTTCACTGAAGGTATTCTAATTGGCAAGGACAATATTTGCTAGCTCTCCTGGAAGAATGATCGCCCATCCTACATGCTCCGGAAACCCAGGAAAATGAGGAGAATGGAAAACACAGTCAGTTCACACTTCAGATTTGAGCATCATGGGAGTTTATTTAAGGAAATGCATGAGAAACATGACATTGTATGCATGGACGGGACACTGAAAAGGAGCACTGTGATCTGAAAAATATTATATAGATTCATACATGGAAAATAATTTCTAGAAATTAGAAATACAATGAGCAAACATTTAAATCTCCATTGTAGAATGATAGTAAACTTCTCATGCTCACATAAAATGTGTCAAGAATAAGAATTATCATCCATCTTGAAACAGTCCAAAATTGTGTATTAAAAGTGATGCATTCATCCCATGACCTAAAATTTGAGGTTTAAATTTACCTGAAGAAAAGTCTATGATTGTCTCCTGAAATTAAGATTTTTTTTCATTGCTTTCTCTAGCACTTTAAATCAACGCTGGCCACTGAAAATGCTGTGAATCACAGTCTGTCTCTGACACGCATGGCTTTACCATGATTGGCAAAGAGTCTTTAGTCTCGCAGTAGCTCCCCAGGTCTTTCTGCAGTGGCGCTGCTGCACGAATTCAAACCAGAACCTTTTCAGGTCGTAATTGAGCACAAGCCATCTGCTCAAAACCTGCATATTATTCCTTAATTTTTATAAAGAATCTAAGACAATAGCTATGTTCAAAAAGAGATAAGGAAATCATTCCTTGAAATATTTTTTAATGACAACCCCAGGTAATCTAAGAATCTACCTTCATACCCCCTGGCTCTTACCATCAATACCCCTCTCCAGCACTCCACCCCCGACCCCGCCCTGCTGATGGGAGCTGATCGATGAAACATTTTATGGGGAATGAGACCTGAGCAACATCAGATAAGAGAGAAACTGCAAGATGTTGGTACCACCCAGGTCTTCAATCTTGACTGCTTGGCATGAGAAGGTATTAGCAAACCTACACTTTTATTCCCATAATTTTCCTCCTAATCACATACATCTATAATTTTAAATACAACATAAATAGATGCTATAAACAACTAAGAACTGTCATGTTTCCTAAGAAAAAACTATTTTGGATTGATCTTCTTTCAGCCTTGTTATTACAGCATGTAAGCATGAAACCTGAGTGCCCATCATTGCAGGTTAGAGCCAGCAGAGGGCGCACACAACCTCCAGAACATTCCCTGTCTCTATGGAGAGATGGTTTCCATCAATCTCAGGACCAGGGAGAGCTGAGGTTGCACTGATGGGAAACGACTTCTAGCCTACTTCCTTTTCCATACCTCCCAGGTGGATGGGGTGCCCACCTCGTTCTCTGACACCTGGTCTGTGGGGCCCTTCACGCACTATCAACCACCTTATGAACAAAGATACGACTAGAGCCCGTTACTGTTTTCCAAGAGCAAGATATTCACTCACAGTCATGTGACCCTAAATATGAGTAATAAACTTGTGGCAAGGCAGGGGCAAGTGTCTCCGATGTGTGTTATTACGTCGTTTCTCGTTAAATGCCACAGAGACTAATGACTCTTGTTTAGTGTAAGAGCTTTGGCTCCATCGCTAAACTAACGGCTTGCATGTCAGTCACAAGGCGCAGCTCCACAGAAGGAGAAGGAACGCCTGCCAATCTGCTCCCATGAAAGTGATGGCTAAGAAACCTCGTGGAGGAGCTGATTATGTACTCCCAGGATTGCCCCAAGTCTGAGCCCATTCAATGGTAAGCAGGGCTGGCTGTGCTCACAGAGACGGCTAGGCTTGGTTTGTTCTCAGTGAGAAATAAATTGGTGTCATAGAATCAAACTCTACACAGCTGGCTAAGGTAAGCATCCATAACAAAAGACAAAAGGAATAAATAAGATCTCATGAAAATTAAAATATTTAACACTGCATGGTTTAAAATCAGGAAGGTGTACATGATCAGGTTTACAAATGTTCCCCACCATTGCTCAATCTGTGTGCAGAGCAAATTACCTGGTTCTTTAGAGCAGCCCCCTACGGTTTCCTAGCACGTCATCTTCATGGGAGTACTTTGCAAGGTGTTTTCTCAGGTGGGACATAGTAAGTTTCAAGCCCTTTTCATGCAGTAGCTGCTGATTAATTAACCTGGATGGCTCCTTAACCCAAGCATGTTTGCATCAGAAATTGGTCTTTGAAAGAATGAGTGTAGCTGAAAGAACTGGAGAGAGGAGGTTAGGGGAGAACAAGTGTGTGTGTGTGTGTGTGTGTGTGTGTGTGTGTGTGTGATCTTCAGTAGCATTCGCTGGAAGGGCTTTGATAGACACCAGGATCAGCGGAGGAAGGAGAGGAAGCAAGAGAGGAACAATGCTCTCCTGGAGGGAAATGTTGGATGGAGGCCATGGGTTGCCATTGGAATAGTTGAACATTGCACGATACTCACAGAGAAAAAGGAAAAGACCAGGAGAAAAAAATAATCAGATGGGAACGTTCAAGACCCCAAAAGGTCCAGGAAGTACCGGGTTGATCCTGATATAGGGGGATACAGCTAGCCTGCTGTCCATCAGTGCTGGCATGTGACCTGGTTTGAGATCTGGTCTGTTGAGTTGGTTTGCAGAAAAATCCATAGGTCAGAGGCACCCCGCCCCATTTGCAGTAAAATTCCCTTTTCAACTTAAGGATGTTCTGAGTCAGCAAGCTTGAGTGAGCAGAGCCATCTGGGCAGACCGGCTCTTTAGACAAGGAATAGAGCTGGAGACCTGGGGCAGTGGCTGGATGCTCCCATTTCTGAGGAGCGGGCCCTGTGTCCCATTACGGAAGTTCTCTGTTCATTGTAACTGACCTGTTAAACATTCCCTCAACTTGCCACACAGATGAGGGTATCTAACGTGCTTGCCTTTTACAGAATTTGGTAAAGCTTTAAGCTCACTGCGTCCTTCTCCCAGGTATTGCAGATGTCAACTTTGAATTTCTCCAATCACTCTAGTCTCTGTCTCTGGCAAAAACTGTGACAGGCATTCTAAACCTTATCAACAGGATGTGGGTTTCAGGGTGAAAATTCACTGTGCACTACCAAAGATATGTCTTGGAATCTATCCAGGTGAAAACTCTTGGTCACTGATTAAAAGCTCCTCACAATGAGTATAGATTTACAGACTTTTTTCCAAGATTATCCCACTAATAACGGCACAGAAAAGCCACATCTCTAACTCTTTCCTAGACCCTGAAAGCAAGCCCAAGAGATTAGTCAGGAGATTCAGCCTCTGGCACAGACAGGGGACACATACATGTTAGTGGTTGAGGTCGTAGTTTATTGTGCCAAACTGGTCAATAAACACATGTGGGATTAACTGAAGGGTGGAAAGATAAATAGCTTGGCGAGCCTCACCTCTGTTGTCTCTTGCTCTTTCATCATTGGACCATTGTGCATCTGCCTTGCTTGTTCTGTGCCTCAATTTGCAAACTAGACTACCTGTGGGACACCTAACCCGTGGACTGTGTCACTGTAATTTGAGGTTCCTTCCAGACCTGCTTCGCCACACCATCGCAATGTACATCTCTTGAGCTGGGGACTGTCAAACCCTGGCATCTGGCTGACTGTTGGTGACCTGCTTTGCTGTTTGCTGCCTGTGCCCGGATAGCCTGCATTGCTCTAAAGAGGACTACCCGGCGGCCCTCAAGACTTGAAAGACTGCCAGTGTCTCACAACTGTCTCAGGGGAGTGAGTTGCACTGAGCCACTTGTACTGCTCTATAATTTAATTAACTATTTATTATGCTACATATCTATTTATCTCTATGAGTATATATGTGTAAAATTATTAGCATTCTGATTTTGTTTCTCTAGAGAATCCTGTCTCACACAGTGGTTAAGCAGAGAAAGGAAGCAGCTGGTGCAGTGGAGACTCCCCAGCCTGAGCCTACTGGAGGTTTATGTCCGAGGCTGAATCATTGTGTGAGGATAGCTATTATACTGGTGACAGTAAAAATCACCCACATCTTCAGGCTGCAGGCTGCTGATGGTGAGAGTGAAATCGGTGCCTGACCCACTGCCTTTAAACCGGGCAGGCACTCCAGATTGCAGGGAGGATGCCCCGTAGATGAGAAGCCTGGGAGCCTGTCCTGGTTTCTGCTGGTACCAGGCTATGCTGCTACTAATACTCTGACTGGACCGGCAGTTGATGGTGACGGTCTCTCCTGTAGACGCAGCCCGGGAGGCTGGAGACTGGGTCATCACGATGTCCCCACTGGCACCTGCAATCACAAATGAGCAGTGAGCAGACAGACACACACTTTGTCATAGGCACTTCGAAATACACTAGTTTAGATGCTAAGCAGCCTCTTTAGTGGTCTCCATATCACCCGTAATTGGCTCCATTTTTAAATAGCTCTCATATTCCACTGTGCCTTCAAATGGTTTTTCTGTTCTGCACAGATTGTTCATTAAAAGTATGGAAGCAATTTCAAATTCCTCACCAGAGACACAGAGCAACAGGGACATGAGGACCTGGATGTGAGACACCATCTTGCTGTCCTGCCTGCCTGTTGCACCTCAGCTCGGTTTACAAAGACCCCTTTTATAGACTGAGCAGTCACGCTGCCTGCAGAGTCTATGCAAAGCAGTCAGTCTGCTTCAAGCAACACAACTGGAAAACAGGTTGTGACAGTAACCAATGGAAACCAATGTCAGCACAGACAGTACAATATCATGACCACAAAAGCCAACAAAGTCCATTTAGAAGGTGTGATGTCATCTTAGAAACTCTAAGCCCACACACATTCAGACAATTCTATTTAAAATGAAAAGTAGTTTGAATGGGTTCACGTTCCATAAATTAAGAGCTTGGTTCTCCAGATTGACACTCTTGGTAAAATCATGGAAATATAGGGAAAAATTAACAGAGGATTGAAGAAGGACAGGGAGGGAGGGAGGGGTTCAGGATGTGTGAAGTGAAGGACAGAGAAGAGACGGTAAGAGAAAAGGAAGGTGAAGTAAGAGGACACACAGAGGGTGCAGATGTGGCACAAAGTTTTCTAACTATTCTGCTCTATTTGTAATGAAATATGTTCCTTAGGTCAGGTGTATTTGTTCTGTACTATAGGCCCTCAATTATTCTGCACATCCATGAGGTTTAGAACATTTCTTTAAAGCAAACAATTATTAGATTAACCTCAGAAATGCACTCATCCATAAACCTCTAAAATAAAAAATACACTTCCCAACTACGTGGCCAGCTGCTCCTCCCCCGAGAAGAATTTATTTCAGAGGACAGCACTGAACCTGCAGCTCTGGGAGAGGGACATGTGGGATCAGAGCACACGGGAACAAATGAAAGGGGAGGAAGGGAATGTGGGGCACATCCTGGCCCACCAAGCCTTAAGGACGATGTTCCCGCTCAGAGCAGCCAATGCACAGAGAACACCATATAGCTGACCCCACGATGAGACAAGACATCCCTCACTGACCCATAGCCCAACAAGGGACAACACTGGAGACACAGTGTGGGAATTGCTCCCGATCTGATCCCACCAACTGATGCAAAACACTAAAGGCGTGGAACAGATCAGCAAGGGGACTAGATCAACGAAGTTCCAGGAAAATGCCAAAAATAGACTTTGGGGCCAGGGCTTGGCACTCCATCAGAATTCATGGGAAAACACTCTTGAAGGACAACAAGCAGTCCATGAACTAACTACAAGCTTTTCTTTTTTTGGTGATTGTTTTTTTAATTTCTTTTGTTGCTTGGTTTTGTTCTGCCTTGCTTTTGTGCATGTTATTATCTCTGCATGTCAGTCTAAATAAGATAGACTGAATAAACAATCTGGAGGAGAAAACAACGGGACTGCCAGTTGTGGGGGGACATGGGAAAGGGGGAGTTGAGGGGAAAGGAAGCGGTGTTAACAAACCCAGGGACAAAGAAGCAACAACTGATCCAAATCGATGGTGAGGAGTTTGTAGGAAGCCTGGTAGGGTGTGATCAAGGGTAATGTAACCAAGAGAAATTACTGAAACCCGAATGAAGGCTGAGCATGAGAGTGGGACAAGAAGAAAGTAAAAGGAAAAGAGGAAAGAGCTAGGAGGCAACGGGCATTTATAGAGGTTCAAATACAGGCATGTACATATGTAAATATATTTATACATGAGGATGGGAAATAGATTTATGTGCATATATTTATACATTTTGTATTAAGGCATCAGATGGACATTTGGGCCTCCACTCAAGTACTCTCTCAATGCAGAATACTTTGTTCTATTAAACTGCCATTCCATGATGCTCACCTTCTGCACACGATCGGTGAAAACAAATCTGTGCATAAGCAAATGTGGTGAAGAAAGCTGATGGAGCCCAGTTATCAAAGGATATAGCATCTGGGGTCTTAAAGACTTGAAAGTAAACAAGCGGCCATCTAGCTTAGAAGCAACTAAGCCCACATGGAGGAAGCACACCAACCTGTGTGATCACGAAGTGCCTAACATATCAGTTATCTGGCATCAAAGAACAAAATATCATATTACTGTGAATGAGGAGGAGTGTGCAGTGGGGGCCGAAAGCCCATTTGTAGGCAACTGGACATCCCCTTAGAGAAGGGTTGTGGGGAGGAGATGAGTTTTTTACCTGTTGTAAATGGAGTGTAAATAGAGTAAATAGAGTGCAAGGTCCTTCTGAAGCCTTTAATTAATTGATTATGGGACTTTTTCCATTTCTGCAGCCCGAGTTTTAATGGAGTTGACTTGATCTACTGCCAATCAAGATTTTGTCATGCTTTCCTTTGTTTTCCATAATGTCTATGAGTCCTTAGCTCTCATGGCCCCATGATGATGGTTGCCTTCACCTAAATGAATCCAGGTGTCATGTTATAGATACAGAAAAGACTTCTTCATAACACATATTTGAATGCGGGTCTTCCACTACCAGAATCAACACAAACAAAAAGGAGAATATCAGAACAGAATTTCAATTTCTAACATCCTCCAGGATTTCTGGAGCCCAATTCTCTATCCTTCTATGCATCCATGCTTTTTATAAGGTGATTTTGCATCTCCTCCTATGAAAAGGTCGGGTCTGCTTGCATCCCCTTGAATATAACCAGATGTGGGGAATTACATTGAGACGTAGAAAGCAGGAAAACCAACACCTTGCAGAAACCTGGGATGAGTCTAAGCTTCAAGAGGCCTTATGTGATTGGGCTTTCTGTCTTGGAATTCTACCAGGTGTCATCATAGGAACCTAAGATTAGTCTTGAGAGACAGAGGAAAAAGTCAGTCTCCTGAGTAGCTCTGGCAGATGGCAAGCCAGTATCGACAGATGATAGGCATGTCAGTCTTTCTATGTTAGCATGCATCCAGTTGACCTCCAGATAATGAAAAACAATCCAGCCAAGGACAGTCAAGACTGACCGATAGAAGCAGAACTGTGTATCCATCCAACTTAGTGATGAACATGAGAACAATGGAAGTGTTAGTGTTGTCAGTCATTGCATTTTGACGGTGGTTTCTCAAATTTAATAACTAATTAATACATCATCCTACATTACATTATTACTCATGCTTACCTCAGAAAGCTCTTAGCCCTGCCACTGCTTTATATTCCTTCAAAGCACTTAGAAAATTACCTGAGGCACATTTCATTAAGTTACGAAATTACTGTCTATCTCCCCAAATGAGAATTAACCTAGTAACTTGGGGGGGGGGTGACAAGAGTCAGCACTCAATTAATACATCTTGATTAAGCAAATGATATGGATCTTTCTTCCTTTCTCATGAACTTCCCCATGGTTTCATGGATTAGTGGCTGTACAGGCCAGAGTCCATTGTTCCTGCTGTCCATGGCACCACTGCTCTAAGAGCAGGCTCTTCGGCTGAAAGACCTGGATGTGACCATGCGCTTCAACAAAGCACACGCTCACCAGCGTACAGTAGCAGCCTCCCATGGGGCTCAAAGGACATGACCAGAATGCAGAAACTGAAGAATAAGGGTTCAGACCTGTGTCCTCTACCTCCCGGTGCTCCACTGCCTGCTCTCAAGGCAGGTTTCCTCAGAGATGGTCAGCGCTGAGTTCCAGTGTGGCCGCCCGAAGTAAAAGAGAGGCCATCAGAGACAGCACACAACATGGATTCCTTAATATCAATACTGAAAACTATTGCACATTCACTATCAGAGAGGTGTGGGTGGTCAAAGTTCACCAGTCAAGTTTACGGAGATCACTCCTGAAGCACGATTTCACTAACCTACGGTTACTTCAAAAGCACATAGACAGGAGACTCGAAAATATTTTTTTCCTCCCTTGATTAGGCTGTTCACTTCCTTTTTCTATTGAGCCATTTACCCTTCACTTCAGCACTTTGATGCATTTATGGCTGGAGGTCTTCCTATTAGCCTATCAGAAAGCATGGAAGTCTAACTTGTCTTTCTACACAATTTAGGACTTTGATTTGTCATTTGCTCTTTGATTGGGGTTCCTTAAACTGTCTTTGTTTTTTCTTATTTTTATTTTACTTGGCAACATGACTGTGGATGAAATTTCTCCCTCAAATCATCCTGAATCTCCGATTGTAGAGACTTTTCACCAGCAACTATGATTTGGGGGCTGAAGAGCAGTATACATCTTTGCAAATGTCACCTGCTGAATCATATCTCTTCCGTTCCTTCCTCCTTGGACCTGCTTCGGCTGGACGGACTAACAATTCCAACAGTCCCAAGTGGAAGTGCCCGATTCTGAGAGAAGACCGCAGTGCAGAAGGAGAGGAAGAGCCAGGGCAAGAACCGGAAGGTGCTCACGGTGTTCTCCCAACTTCAGCCTCCAGCAAATGCAAGACTTTTCCAAAGTCTGAAATCTCAGCTGCAAACAGATTAAGCCCAGTTTTCTGGACCAGAGAAGGAAATGTAAGAGGGGCCACAAAGAATGACCAAGGTGTGACTCAGGTCTACGCACCCACAGAAACCTGCAACTCTGTACTCCCTGCCACCAAGGACGACTTCCCTCTGAAGACCTTCCAGTGCGTAGCATACGGAGCTGGAGCAACCACACCTGGACCCTCACAGTGGGAACGGTCAGGCTGGGAGCGAGCACACCTGGAACAGCAATCAGGTGTGGAATACTCAGCCGTGGTGCTCCACGCCTGGAAGAAGCAGTCCTGGAGCAGTCCGACCTGGAACAACCCATTTCAGAACTGTGGAGAGGATGCTCTGCTGCCCCAGTTCCCACAAACTTCTATCTGTGACCTGGAAGCCGTCATACAAACTTTAGATTTCTTTTACAATTAGTGCATATGCATACAGTCTGAGGATTTTACAAAGATAGATATGTAGCTCCATGACCACCTGGGCAATGACTGCGTGACTTCTTTTTTCGTAGGACTTCTTGTTTCAGAAGGTTCTGCCTTGATCTCCTGGTTTTCCTAGTTCCTGTGTATGGCGGGGGCGGGGTGCAGATTTAAACAAAGATTCAATAATAGCCTCCTGACGGTTTAGTCAGTTGCTCCGGACGGCATGAGAAGAGATGCTCAGCCTCTCTATAACTGTATATTATACTAACTTGGATATGTTTCAGAGGCAGACTTGAGAATAGGAACTGAAGGTACAAGCTGCCCGGCAAAGGATTGTTTGTATTTTATAGGACTGACGATCTTCTTACTAAACAACTTAGGAGTGGGGGGAGGTTCAGGCATAACCTTCATTGAATTCCTCTACCTTCAGTTCTGTTTTAACCATCAACTTTAGCTTGCTTCTTCTTTCTATTCTGGTATTTTGTATTTTTCTATATCATGGTAATTACAGTACAAGTATGACTGACTGACTTCCAAATATTGTTACAAATAAGTAAAATAATATCTGTGTTACCTTAAATATGTTCATTCAACAGATACAATTACCTTCCTCGCCCTCCCTCTTGTGCCGCAGGTCTACACTATGTAATACATGATAGAGTATTTAGAGACTATGACTTCCGCCATTGGAGTAGACTTGGATGCATTTAAAAGGACGTTGAAAATGGATAAAAAATGCCATGGAGAAATTCGTCACATAGGTTTTTATGACCCAGCAAGTGGATTCTGATACACTGGGATTCGATAGGACACATTGAAGCCACCCCTAAGGTTTCCAGGCTGAAACTTCAGGAGGAATTTTGTAAAATCTTTTCTCACATGGCACCACTGCAGGGTTCGACCCACTGACATTTCCGTCAGCTGCTGATTGCTTGATCAGTGCTCCACGAGGGCTCCTTTCCCCTCGGGCTACAGAATCAGAGACTCTCCTTTGAAGACTGGGGGCCACTGAACGAAACGGAGAGAAGAGGAAGGGGCAGGAAATGGGAAGTGAAAATGTCCACTGAGATGGACTGGAAAGGCTTTGCTGGAAATCAGGATCAGTCGTGAGGAAGGCAAGAGAGGAACATCTATGAGGAAAATTTGCAACATCGAGGTCAAAGGTGAAATATCAGAAAGGTCCAATTTGGAAGGCAATTGCACAGGAAATAAAAAGGACCAGGAGAAAAAAGGAATGAAAGCAGAAACATTCGAAAGTTAAACTACCCGAGAAATAGTGAGATGATGGCTTGGGGTGCAGAACTCACTGAGCCCCTCTGCAGAGGCATCTCGTTCTGTCCAAATGAAAATCCAGATCCCTGGTATCAACTCCTGGCAAAGTCTATGGAAGAGTTTTATGATTTCTTTAAATAGTAGCCCACCACTAGAGGCTCAGAAGGAGCCACATCCCTTAATAATATCCATGACCCTACAACCCCTCTGAGAGATCAGGCAGGAGGTGCAGCCTCTGGAACTGACAGAGGACACAGGCGTGGTCAGGACTGAGCAGAAAGGAACAGCTGGTGCTGTGCAGACTGCTTGGCCTGAAAGCCCTGGGGCGGAGGCTTTTGTGCGAGGCTGAAGCACTGTGGGTAGAGTGTTATAAGCTTGCAGACAGTAATAATCAGCCACATCTTCCAGCTGCAGGCTGCTGATGGTGAGAGTGAAGTCTGTGCCAAAGCCACTGCCTCTGAACCGGCTGGGGACCCCAGGTTGCAGGGAGGATACCCCGTAGATGAGAAGCCTGGGGGCCTGTCCTGATTTCTGCTGGTACCAGCCTACACTGTTGTATACATTCCCACTGGACCGGCAGTTAATGGTGACTGTCTCCCCTGTAGAAGCAGGCAGGGATGCTGGACACTGGATCATCATGATGTCCCCATTGGCACCTAGAATCACAAATGAGAAATTAGCACACACTTTCTCATAGGCACTTTAAATTATACTTGCTTAATTGTTAAGGAGCCTTCTTAGTGGAATCCATGTCACCCATAATGGGGTCCATTTAAAAATAGCTATTATATCCCACTATATCTTAAATCATTTCTCTGTTTTATACACATTCCACACTAAAGAGATGGAGGCACTTTTAAATTTCTCACTAGAGGCCCAGAACAACAGGGACACCAGGACCAGGATGTAAGACACCATCTCTCTGTCCCTGCCTGCCTGCTGCAACTCAGCTCACTGCGCGAAGTCTCCGGCATTTATACAGTGTGAGCAGTCAGACTGGGCCTTCAGGTCTATGCAAAGCAGTCTGTGAGTGCAAGCCAACCACATGGAAAGTAACCAGTGTAAACCGTGAGCCCAAAGTAACAGCACAGAAAGTACCATGCCGGGACCACAGAGGACAGGGAATTCCGTCTTGAAACTCTACTGTCAATTTAGGAGCTCTAAGATTACACACAGCTAGAAGACCTAATCAAGCATTTATATTTAATTAGCAATGTTTAAATTATTTCCTCTTCTTTAAATTGTCAGATAGTTTTCCCAGATCAGCCATCCTGGAGAATAATAAAAATGATGGAAAAATAACTGGACAGAAGGATAACAGGGAACCAGAGGTCTGAGGAAGGTGAGCTGGTGGCCATGGAGACAGAGAAAGCTTTCAGGAGGAAAGAAAGGGACACAGGGTAATTCTTCACAGAGATGGGAAACCTGGCGGATTTTTGCAAACATTTTTTGAGACTGCTCTGTAAAGATAACTATGTCTCTTACTTCAGTAGCATAGAATCCAGGATAATCCCTCAATTAAGGTTACACATTGCTAAAGAATAAAAATTGGCTTTTGATGTTGTTGTTATTGCTTTAAGGGGAAACAGTTTTAGATTAGATTTAACAAACTCAGAAACTCACATATCCATCTATAAACTAATAACAATAAGACCAATCTACTGCACCATTCCTCAAAAAAGCAAGAGATAAAATGATGAAAAATACATATATAATAAAATACTAATCACATCAAATATTAATAGTAAAAAACAACGCTAAAACTTGCTGTTGTTCAGATGGTAGAATGACAATATGTTTCAAAACACAACTACTCCATCCAACTTTGTGGACTGTCTTCATACAGACAGAGAAGCCGCTCGGTCTTCTGTGAGCCCTTGTATCATGCAAACCGCCAGCCTTTGCCTTAGGAGCTGTGCACAAACTCTGCAGGATCCAGCGACCTTAGACCAAGACAGGGTCGCTATAGTGATACCTACCATGTACATCCTTTCAGGTAAACTAATTCCTAGCCTCAAAAATGTCATATGTAGTTTCTGGGAAATATGTACCTTAGGCCAGTTGTATATATATTATTGAAATCACTGTTATTATAAAGAGATATTTGATGCCCCTAGCCCTTTTGGTTGTGTAAACCTTCTCCTTTTTAGCAGGCACTTTCATGGAAAGAGAGACACAAATTTTTGAGCCCTCCACCCATAGAACACCCTAACGAAGAAGAGAGAGAGGTTTGTTGTCAGTGCCATCAAGTCAACTCCAGTCACCAGTAGAATGAAACTCTGGTCCTTTGTAATCTAAACGATTAGTACAGTGGTTCTCAACCTTCCAAGTGCCATGACCTTTTAATACAGTTCCTCATGTTGTGGTGACCCCCCAAACATAATTATTTTCAATGCAACTTCCTAACTGAAATTTTGCTACTGTTATGAATCAGGCGAACACTGTGAGAGGGTCATTCGACCCACAAAGGGCTCACGTCCCACAAATTGAGAAATGATAAAATAGTAGGTAAATATCAACCCAGTGCTAAGGCCATGATGTCAATCTACTGGGCTGAGATCCTTCCTCTCTTTCACTGTCTCTCTGCTTGACCAGGCATGGCTTCCTTCTCCCAGGATTGGTTTCTCTTGATAACATGTGCAAAGAACAAAACAAAGTCTCCCTGTCATCATGTCTGAGGAGCATCTGATTGTGTCTCCTCCAAGATAGATGGACGTATGCCTCTAGAACCTACAGTGCAGTCACTATTGTTTCCCAATACCGCCTAGTGTGGGTGATGACATTGTTGTTGATGTTGTTGTTGTTGTTATGCAGCATTGAGTTGGTTCTGACTCAGGGCTATCTAGTGCACAACAGAACTAAACACTGCCTGGTACCGTGCCTTCCACACAATTGTTCTTATATTTGAACCCATTATTGTTGAAGAAATACATGTGATTTGAAGAACATGAAGATATACTAGATTGAAAGGTATACTAGATTGAAAGAGCTAGATCATGAGCTAAGCATGGATTACTACATCTACACTTCTAGAACACGCATTCTCTTCTAGCACATCACACAACCAAACTTCACTGCCATTGAGTAGATTCTGACTCATAGCAACCCTATAAGACACAGTACAATTTCCCCTTGGTTTGCGAAGGCTGTATGTTGTCGTGCGAGCAGGAAGCTTCATAGTTTGCCTGCACAGAGGCTGTGGTTTCACAATGCTGACACTGCAGATAACACCAATGAATACCCACCGGACCATCCAGATACCGAACTAGCACATGCGACCAAACAAATATTACTCATATTTTGAGCCATATAGCAAATATGAACAAACATCTTGGCATTGAAGCTTATGGAAAATATATTTTAATAAGAAACAAACTAGTGATCAGTACCAAAATACCATTCTAAAATATCAGTATGCTAGGAATCACTAAGTACATATCTATAGTCCACTTTTGAGACAGCCACATAAGCTCAGAAGAAGGAAAATATCGCACAGAAATAAACTCTGGACAAAATCTTTTATACAATCATTTGAAGGAATAAGAGCGTGAACAAAGCTAGAAGGCTTCTGCAGGAAAAGCCACAGCTGGGAGAGGGCAAACGTCACAAAAGGATCATGGAACCGTGATGAGAAGGAAGCTGTGAGTTGTAAGAACAGTCTGCAGGGCACAGGGGGTTGGGAAGAGCCTGCACAAGTCTAGCAAAAGGCTGGCGAGCAAGGCTGTTGGGAAAGCAGTAGTTGACCACGTGATGAAAGGAGGTTCACTGGTCGGCAGAGATTGGCGGTAGTCCACTGCTGCTGAGAAAGACATCATCGTGTAGGGAACAGAGGGACACAGAACTGCAGCCCTGGCTGCTCAGAAGGGTATGCATAGCATGTGGTGACACACAGGATAGGGGAGGCCTGGGGTGGACAGTCTTTGTCCAGTGGATGGTGCCAAGTGAATCACTAATCCAAGTTAGGTCTGCAAGGTCATCGAGGGTCCCTGTGTCCCACGTGCATGCGTATCCCAAATTACCTTGTGGTCACAACATCGACTGATCAAACTATGACACGAACTCATGGCTATTTATAACCTTCAAAGAAATAGTTACTGTTGTCCCAACTCACAGCAAGCCTGTGTCCAACAGAACTGACCACCACCTGGTCCTGGGCCGTCCTCACAATCGTCCTGATATCTGACCTCATCCTCCATGCACTTTGTCCTTCCTTCTTGGCGAGAGTCTTCCTCCTTTTCACTGGCCGCCCTCGGAGAGGACAGCAGACTTACTAAAGTGGGGGCAGCTGAAAAGGGAGATTGACACATTGGCTGCAGCAATGGGTCCAAACGCAAGAACAATTTTGAAGATGGATCAGGACTGGGCAGTGTTTCCTTTTGCTTACTGTACATAAGATTGCTGTGAGTGAAAACTGACAGGACTGCACCTCACAAAAAATGCGACAATTTTAAATTTAAAAATTTATTTCTAATATGCACAGGTTAAGTTGAGATTTTACTGCAATGTGAAAATCTTGTCGAACCCTTCTGTAGATGTATGTCTAGGTATCTACCCAGGTTAAGAGGAAAAAAGGAAGAAGAATGAGGAGAAGAAGAGCCCTGACATAAACGCCAGACTAAGTCTATAGGAGACTTTCATGGACTTTGTTTTGTCCCAATAATCTGCTACAAAAACAGAATGAGAAAAAGTGCCATCCCTTAACTCTTTTCTAGAGTCTGCAAACAAGACAGAAGGTGCAGTCTCTGGAGCACCGAGAGGCTGAGGAGAAAGGAAGCTGCTGGTGCATTGCAGACTCTCACCTGATGCCCAAGGGAGGATGCTTGTGTTTGAGGTGAAGCACTTGGATGGAGTGCTACAATCTTTCTGACAATGATCTTGCTGGAGGCTGTGGATGATGACAATGAACTCTGTTCCAGGTGCACTGCACAGACTTGGTCCAAGACACTGGAGGCCAGCATGGTTGCCTAGGGGATGAGGAGCTGTGGAGCTCCTTGTGTTTGCTGCTATCAATGTAAGTAGCTAATAAGACTCTGACTGAACCGGCAGTGGATGGTGACTCTTTGTCCTAGAAATGCAGCCAGGGAGGCTGGAGTCGGGGTCAGCATGATGTCCCCACTGGCACCTTCAATCACAAATGAACAATTCTCAGACATACACACTTCTTCTTTTTAAGTGTTTAATTATTTCATTGGGAGTTCGTATAGATATCATAACATTCTAAAGTTCAATTCTTCAATGTATTGACATATAAATATATGTACCTAAGCCAATACCTGTATTTTTATGAATTAATATCATTACATTAGTGCACGCCTATGCTGATACCACTATTCATACCATTGCTTCCTAGATCTTTCCTGTGTTCCCCTTTACCTTCCTCCTGCCCCACCACCATGCTCGCCTTCTTCATCCTCTTAGTAATTCCTCTCGGCTAGACTGCTGTTGCCCCACCACCACCAAGATCTCCATGTCCTCCTCATTGTTCCTTTTATTACCCTCGTGCTCCACTCTCGATGGCATTGTTTGTTCACTGCTCCTTCCCCCGCCTCCTCCTCCACCTACAAGTCCCTCCGGAACCATTGGTTCCTTTGCTTTCTGCTCAGCCTTGCTTCCCATGCCTATTTTATATTGGCAGGCAAAACAATGATAGAGGCAAACAAAAAGGAAACAAAAGATTAAATAAAAAGAGAAAAAATAGGAAAACAAAAAATACTCCCCCAAAAATGAAAAAGCATACATAACTCCAGGGTTTACCTGCTGACATTTATGACTATCTGGCCACCAATCTTGGGGGACGGGGAGGTCTGGGAACTGTCCCTCCTAGTCTGAATTTGATTTTAGGGGCTCCTCAGAGGCCACCCCAATCTTAAAGTAAATGTGAACAAAAGAGAAATTTGAACCTGTCATGCCTACCACTAGGAGCCCTGTTGGCATGGTGTTTTCTCAATGTGCTGCCATCCTGAAAGTCACCAGTTCAAAGCTACCAGCTGCTTTTCTACTCCCATGATGAGTTAGTCTCAGAAACAAAGAGGGCAGTTCTACCCTGTCCTATGAGTCAGCACCAACTCGATGGTAGTGTTATTCCCACAACCACTAGAAAGCTGTAATTTCATTGAGAAAGAGAACTTGAAAACATTAACAGAAATTCCTTGTGAAGATATGAACGCCAGCCCTACAGGGAGTCTCCTTATAAGTCTGCGTGGCTTTGGTGTGTCTTTAACTCTCCAATCTTGAAGTTGATTGAAGGTTTCTAGTTGGTAAGGCCACCATTTGGTAGACCCCCTAGAAGGTTGTTTTCCCATCCTATATGCTCAGGGCACCTAAGAAAATGAGGAAGTGACACAGCAGAGACCATTCCCACTTTATAGTTGGACATCATGTGAGTGTATTTAAAGAAATACATGAGAAACTTGACATTGTATGCAAAACATATGACAATAAGAAAGGAGCGCTGTGATCTAAAAATAATGGATAGATACATACATACAAATAATTTCTAGAAATTAGAAATACAATTAACAGACATTCAAATCTTAATTGTAGAATGTTAGAGCAACTTCCCATCATCACTTTAAAAAAGTGTGTAGAATAAGAATTACGATCCCACAGGGAAGAGCCTGAAATCGTTCATTAAAATGATGCGCTCATCGGATCACCTAAAAAGTTGAGGCTTAAATTCACCTGAGACAAAAAGGAAAAAAGGCCTATGATTTTCTTCTGAATGAAAATATTCTGTCATTGCTTTTTCTTGCACTTTAAATCCATCTTGGCCACTGAAAATGCTGTGAATCACAGTCCGTCTCTGACACGCATGGGTTTGCCATGATTGGCAGAGTCTTCAGTCTCACAGTAGCTCCCCAGGTCTTTCTACAGTGGCGCAACTGCACGAATTCAAACCAGCACCTTTTCAGGTCGTAGTTAAGCACAAGTCATTTGCTCAGGATTGCTAATTATGCCTATAATTTTTTCAAAAAATCTAAGATAATTGCTATGTTCAAAAAGAAGTAAAAAAATCACACATTGAAATATTTTAATGACAACCCTAGAATCTAAGAATCCACCATCATACTCCCTGGTTCTTACCATCAATGCCCCCTCTCCAGTACTCCACCCAGGCCCCGCCATGCTGATTGGAGCTGATCGATGAAACATTTTATGGTGAATGAGACCTGAGCAACATCAGACAAGTAAGAAACTGAAAGACCTTGGTACCATCCAGCTCTTCAGTCTTGGCTGTGCTTGACATGAGAAGGTATTAGAAAACCTACAGTTTTAGTCCCATAATTTTCCTTCTAATTAGACATATCTAGAATTTTAAATGCAATATAAAATAGATGCTATAAGCAACATAAGACTGTCATGTTTCCTAGCAAAGCACTATTTTGGCTTGATCTTTCTTCCAGCCTTGATGATTACAGCTTCTATGCATGATGCCTGGGTGTCCATCCTTGCAGGTTAGAGCCAGAAGAGGGCGCACACAACTACCAGAAATTGGGTTTTTCTATTGGGACAGGGTTTCCTTCAGCCTAAAGACAAAGGAGAGCTTAGGTTGCACTGATGGGAAACACCACCTTGCCTAGCACTAGCATTAGCCAAGACAGACTATAAAGTGTTTCACTTACCGCACCTCCCATGTGGATGGGGTGCCTACCAAGTTCTCTGACACCTGGTCTGTGGGGCCCTTCACGCACTAATAGCAAAGTGATGAACAAAGATATGACTAGAGCCCATTATTGTTTTCCAACAGCAAGATAGTGTCTCATAGTCATGTGACCCTAATTGTGAGTATTAAACTCCTACCAAGGCAGGGGCAAGTGTCTCTGTTGTTTGTCATTGATTCGTTTCTCATTAACTGCCACAGAGACTAATGTCTCTTGGGAAGTGAAAGCGTTTTAGCTCTATCACTAAAGGTTTGCATGTCAGTCACACCCAACAACACACCACAGAAGGAACGCCTGCCAATCAGCTCCCATAAAATTGATGGCTAAAAAACCTCATGGAAGAGCTGATTGGGTACTCCGAGTATTGCCCTACGTCCAAGCCCATTCAGTGGCAAGCAGGGCTGGCTGGCCTCACAGAGACCGCTAGGCTTGGTTTGTTCTCAGTGAGAAATAAATTGGTGTCATAGAGTCAAACTCTGTGCTGCTGGATAACAAAAGCATCCATAGTAAAGACAAAATGAAGAAATGGGACCACATGAAAAATGAAAATATTCAAAACTGAATGGTTTAAAATAAGGAAGGTGTGCATAATCGGGCTTACAAATTTTCTCCACACATGCTTGATCTGTATGCTGATCAAATAATCTGGTTCTTCAGAGCCGCCCCCCTACAATTTCCTAGACTGAAATCTTCATGGGAGCACTTTGAAAAGTCTTTTCTCAGGTGGGACAGTGCACGATTCAAGTCCTTACCATGCGGTAAACCACTGATTGCTTAACCACGAAGGCTCCTTAGCCCGAGAATGTTCAAATCAGAGATTTGCCTTTAAAAGAATGAGTGCAGCTGGAAAAAATGGAGAGAGGAGATTAGGGGAGAACAAAATTGGGGGGGGGGCGGGAATCTTCAGTAGCATTAGCTAAAACGGCTTTCATAGACACCAGTATCATTGGTGAAAAGAAAAGAAGCAAGAGAGAAATAAAGATTTCTAGAAGGGAAATGTTGAATGAATGCCAAGGGTTTGGTATTGGAATGGTCCGATGTTGGAAGACACATGCAGAGAAAAGAAAAATACCAGGAAGAAAAAACAATTTTAAGGGAAATATTCAAGACCCCAAAAATAGTCCAGGAACTACGGGGTTGATCCTGATATAGGGACTAGAGTTAGCCTGCTGTTCATGCGTGCTAGACATGTGACCTGGGTTTAGATCAGGTCTGTTGAGTTGGTTTGCTGAAAAATCCATATGGCATAGGCACCCTGCACCTTTTGCAGTAAACTTCCCTTTTCAACTTAAGGATGTTCTAAGTCAGCAAGCTTGAGTGAGCAGAACCATCTGGGGAGACCGGGTCTTTAGACAAGGAATGGAGCTTGATATCTTGGGGCAGTGGCTGGGTGCCTCCCATTTCTGTAATGTGTCCCATTGCAGAAGTTCTCTGTTCATTGTAACTGACCTGTTAAACATTCCCTCAACTTGCCACACAGATGAGGGTATCTAATGTGCTTGCCTTTTTACAGAATTTGGTAAAGCTTTAACCTCACTGCGTCCTTCTGTCAGATACTTGCAGAAACAAACTTAGTACTTCTCCAGTCACCCTAGTCTCTGTCTTTGGCTAAAACAGTGACAGGCATCTTGAACCTTAACAACAGGATGTGGGTTTCAGGGTGAACATTCACCACAAATTTCTCCAGATATCTCTTGGAAGCTATGCAGGTGAAAATTCCCAGTCCCTGAATAAAAGCTCCTGGTCACTGACTAAAAGCTCCTCAAAATGACAACAGATTTACAGAAGTTTTTCCAGAGGTGTGCCACTAACAAAGACTCAGAAGAAGCCACATCTCTAACACTTTCCTAGACCCTGCAAACACCCCAGGAGATTAGTCAGGGGATGCAGCCTCTGGCACAGACAGGGGAAGCATGCAGGCTGGTGGTTGAGCAGAAAGGAAACAGTTGGTGCAGTGGAGACTCCCCAAGCTGAACTTACTGGAGGTTTGTGTCCGAGGCTGAATCACTGTGGGTGGAGTGCTATAACCTTGCTGACAATAATAATCAGCCACATCTTCAGGCTGCAGGCTGCTGATGGTGAGAGTGAAGTCTGTGCCTGACCCACTGCCTTTAAACCGGGCGGGCACCCCAGATTGCAGGGAGGAAGCCCCATAGATGAGGCACCTGGGAACCTGTCCTAGTTTCTGCTGGTACCAGGATACATAGCTATTAACACTCTGACTGGACTTGCAGTTGATGGTGATGGTTTCTCCTGTAGACGCAGCCAGGGAGGCTGGAGACTGGGTCATCACGATGTCCCCACTGGCACCTGCAATCACAAATGAACAGTGAGCAGACAGACACACACTTTGTCATAGGCGCTTTGAAATACACTAGTTTAAATATCAAGGAACCTTCTTAGTGGTATACCTGTCACACATAATTGGGTGCATTTTTATATAGCTCTTATATTCCACTATATCTTAAAATGATTTTTCCATTCTACACAGATTGTTCACTAAAGGGAGGGAGACAATTTTAAATTCCTCACCAGAGACCCAGAGCAACAGGGACATGAGAACCTGGGTGTGAGACACCATCTTGCTGTCCTGCCTGCCTGCTGCAGCTCAGCTCACTCTGCAAAGACTCCGTTTATAGTCTGAGCAGTCAGGCTGCCTGCAGAGTCAATGCAAAGCAGTCAGACAATTGTAAGCAAAGCACACAGAAAACAGGTTGTGAAAGTCACCAGTGGAAACCAACAGCCAAAAATGTCCACACAGACAGTACAACGTCATGACCCCAAAAGCCAACAAGGAAGGCTGATATCAACTTAGAAGAGGCTACACTCATCCAGACGATTCGATTTAAAATGAGACGCATTTTGAATGGGCTCATGTTCCAGATTACGAGCTAGGCTTTCCAGATCGACACTTTTGGAGAAATCATAAAATATATAGAAAAAAATTACAGAGGATTCAAGAAGGGCAGGGAGGGAGGGGTTCAGGAGCTGTGAGGTGAAGGACAGAGAAGAGATGGTAAGAAAGAAAGGGGAAGAAGGGGGGAAGGAAGGGAGCAGACAAAATGGTGAAGATTTGGCTCAAAGTTTTCAAACTACTCTGCTGTGTTTGTGATGAAATATATTCCTTATATCAGTTGAATGTATTGCAGTATGATAGGCCCTCAATTAAAGAGTCGTTGTACTGAAAGGAATTGGTCAATGTTCAAACATTTCAAGAAATAACGTAGGATCAAGAACTGATGACATTGAAGGAAGGAGTCCAAATTGCTCTGAAGGCATTATCAAAAAATATATTCCAGGAATTGATAGGATATCAATTGAAATGATTCAACAAAGTAATGTAACATTGGAAGGACTCACTCACTTATGCCAAGAAATTTTAATGACAGCTACCTGGATAACCAACTGGAAACAAAGGCCTATTTGTACACATTCCAAATAAATGTGACCAACAGAAAGCGGAGATTATAAAATTACATATATCGATATCATTAGTGCCATCTGCAGGTAAAACTTGGTTGAAGATAACTTTTTAAATGCAGGAGTACACTTCCTGAGATTCAAGCAGGGTTCAGAAGGGGATGTAGTTGGATGCCTATCATTGCTGAAGTAATATGGATCCTGGCTGAAAGCAGAGACTATCAGAGAAATGGTTGCTTGTGCTTTACTGATGATGCAAAGACTTTGGCTGTGTTGATCATAACAAACTATGAATAACATCTTGAATAAGAAGTCCATAACACTTTAATTGTGCTCATGTAGAATCTATACATGCACAGGTATTCAGAAAGAACACGGGAATATTGTGTGGGAATTAAGATGCCAGTCTTGGCCTGGCTATGCCTACTCAAAGCAATCAGTAAGTTGAAAGCAAATCACAGACAGTGGATATGAAAATTACCAATATAAATTAAGAACTAAAGTTATAATATTAGGCTAAAAGTCCCAAGAGTGTGCTTAGAAGGCCAAATACCAACTTTGTTTAAAAACTGCACTCCAGGCAATCCTGAATTATAAAGACTCCATGAATGGAACTGCTCTGTCGGCTTCCATGACTGTAATCTTTATAAAAGTAGGTCACCCGACATTTTCTCAAGGTGAGGTCACAGCACCAAGCTTTAGGTTAGCAGTTTAAGTACCCATGATGTAATCAGTAGCTTCTGTTTTCATTCAAAAGCATTTTAAAATGGGTTCATTCCCTAAATGATGGATTAGTTTCCTTAAATAAACAACCTGGTGAAATATTTTTTGATGATAGAGATGCGTGACCAGGGAAAGTGAGAGTATGGGGGTATTTGGCCTTGATTTTGTAATAATATTGGATAGCAAGAGAATGTCTGAGCTCGGGGTTAGGGCTACGAGGGGGCAGGGAGAAAGAAAATGGCTGAGCTCAAAAGACCAATAGCAATAATAATAATAATCATCCAAACTCACTGCCATCAAGTCATTGCTGACTTCTAGTGACCCGCCTGTAGGTTGCTGAGACTGTAACTGTTTGCTGGAGTATAAAACCCAGTCTTACATCCACAGAGCTGTGGGTAGATTTGAACTGTCAACCATGTGGATCACAGTCCAATCGGTTACCACTACACCACCACAGAACTTCTATGGTAAGAGACACTGTGAAGACACAGAAAAGTTGATGTTGGGTTCCAGGGCTTTGCAAGGGCAGGTAAATGGAAGATAGGTCCAGAATGTCTCGGTGTGGACAGTCCACAGGGGCCTTCTTTTAAGTTAGGGTAAAACCTCTTCCTCCAACCCCTTCCCAAAATAAGCCCCAATTCTCTCAAGTTGATTCTAAATCATATTGACCATATAAAACATTTCCAAGGCTGTAAATATTTACAGAAGCAGACAATCTCATCTTTAACCTGCAGAGTGATCGGTGGGTTCAAACTACTAAACTAATACTCTCAACCCCCAAAGTGGCCCATTAGTCCACCAAAAATGCTCTAATGTTAAAGGAAATGTGAACAAAAATGAAACTTCAAACTATCATTCCGAAAATACTAGAAAGTGCTAAGATTGCAATAGTTCTTTGAGAAAGGAACTTGAAAACACAAACAGAAATTCCTTATGAAGATGTGAACACCAGGTTACCAGGGATTTCATTCCATGTCTGCTTGGTTTCTGTGTCTGCAGCTCTACAATCTGGAAGTTGACTGAAGGGAGTGCAGTTGGTAGGGCCAATAAATGGAAGCCCTTTGAAAGTGGGTCCACCCGTCCTAAATTCTCAGAAAGCCTTACAAATAAATTTACAAAGACCAATAACACCGAGTCAAAGGTTTTTAAGATCCAAGAAAATAAGGAGACAGAAATAGCAATGGGATTATGCTGCAACAGTAATAGTAAAATGAGAAGTAGGAATTCCACTCACACTTTAGATTTGAGTATGGTGTAAGTTTCTCTAAAGAAATAATTGCTCTTATGTTTCAGCCCTTGTTACAGTCACAGTGGCCACCCAGCTTGTCCGGTGTCTTCCTCGTATTCGCTGCCCCTTTATTTTCCCAAGCAGGTGTCCCTCCCCAGGTGCTCTTCTCTCCTGACAGCACTCCAAATATGTGAGACCAGGTCTCAGCCGCCTGGCGTCTGGAGAGCATGCTGCCCATACTTCCAAGAGACATTGGTTTGGTCTTGTTCCAAAGAAGACAAAATCATTTACAATTTCAAAGTTTTCTCCCCTGATCATGATGTTATCTAGTGGTCCATTGTGAGGATTTTTTGTTTTACTTACATTGATTCACAATCCATTCCGAAGGCTGCAATTTTTTATCTTTCATCAGAAAATGTGTCAAATGCTCCTCGCTCTCAGCAATCAAGGTTGTGTCCCCTGCATCTTGAAGGCTGGTATGAAGCGTTCCTTCATTCTCGATGCCCCACTCTTCTTCATAGAGTCCAACTTTTCTGATTATCTGCTCATCGTATACACTTAATAACTACGGTGAGAGGACTCAACACTGATGCACTCTACTACTGATTTTAAACCAGGAAGCCTCCCCTTGTTCTGTGCCCACAACTGCCTCTTGATCCGTACACAGGCTCCTCACAACTGAAGAGTTCTGGTATTCCCTTCCTCTCAAGGTTCTCCATATGTGGTATGGTCCACACATTTGCATGCTTTGGCATACGCAATGCAACACAAGAAAACATCTTTCTGGTGTTCTCTGCTTCTGTCAAGGTCCACCTGAAGTCAGCAATCATAAGCCTTGTTCACAGAGTCGCTTCTAAATCCAGCCTGAATCTCCAGCAGTTCCCTATCAATGTACTGCTACAACTGTTATTGAATGATCTTCAGTAAAATTTTACTTCCATGTGATATCAATAATATGGTTCTATACTTAGCATTCTTTGTGCCCCTTTTCTTTGGAAATGATTGCAAATATTTCTGTCTTTCAATCAGTTGGCCAGGGAGCTGTCGAACTTGCATAGACAAGTGAAGGCTCCAGGGTTTTATCTGCTAATTGAGACATTTCAATTAGCATTTCATCAATTCCTGGAGCAAAGTTTATGGCTAATGCCACGTGGACTTCCTACGGTACCGTGGGTCTTGCTCTTACGTTCCCACTTGAAATGGTTGGTTGTCAACTAGTGACTCTCTGTGTTCTTAGCTTCTTCTTCTGATGATTCCTTCGTCCTTTAATATTTTCCCCGTAGAATCCTTCACTATTGCAAATCACTGCTTGATTTTTCCCTTTGGTTTTTTCATTGCAAGATATGCTGAGCATTTTCTTCCTCTATGTTTATCTGACTCTGTCTTTCCACTTTTCTTTATAATATTTAATATAGCTAGTGTCTGACTAAGAACAAGTTTGAGAGTCTCATCTCTCCTCCCCTTGGGTCTTTTCTTTCTTTCCTGTGTTTTTAATGACCGCTTGATTTTTTTTCTTGTATACTTTTTTCTATATCACACAACAGCAAATCATGTCTTCTGTCATTTGTGTTCAATGTGTCAAATCTGTTCTTGAGATGTTCTTGAAATTCAAGTGGGATAGACTGAAGGTCATTGATTGACAACTTGGGCAGTACTTCAAAACCTCAGCTACACTGCATGAGAAAGATGAGATTGGCTGATCCCATAGAGATTGATAGCCCCAGAAACCACACAGTGCTGTCCTACAGGGTCACGGGGAGAAGGAATGATCTCAACTGCAATGAAGTGTTGAGTTGAGTTTTGAAGAGGGCAAGGAGGATCACCCATGGTCCTAGGCTTTCTGCCCGAACGAACATGTAAGTAATGATTTTGAATGAAAGCTTTTTGTTCAATTACTAACAAAAAGTTGACATTTTGTATTCACCAAGCAGCACAGCGGAAGAAAGGCCTAGCCTCCACTTGCAGAAGATTAACAGCCATTTGCAGACTCAGGGTAAAGCCGTGCACTCAGAGTAAGGTGCCCCCCCCCATAGCATGATCAATGGCTGGCATGGAATGACAATACTGAGAAAGCAACAATCCAGTGACTTAAAATTTCAGAAGTAACTTGCTAGACTGTTCTGCTGTGCCTCCAGGTGAACTCAAATCTTAAACCTTGAAGTCATCTGCCAAGTGTATTAAATGTCAAATATCATTATTTAAGAATTATATTTTCCTAGCTGTTGCATGTAGGTTGATCAATCTTGTCTTTGTCACTCCACCTGGACTAGGATTTGAAGTTTCTCTTTGAAACAGATTTGAAATTTTGATAATTCTATTTCTAATCGTAGAAATCATGGTTTGTTTGTTTTTATTTAGGTCTACGGTGTCCCTTTTTAAGTTTCCTGTGCCTTACACACAATATGAGGTTTCTCATTTATCTCTTAAAATAAATTCCTATAATGCTCCAAACCCAAGAATCAGCAGAGTGTCTTTTGTTTTCTATTATTTCTGCCACGTCACTTTTATATTCCTGTTCTAGTCATTTTATTGTCTTGGATCTCAAGGATACCTCTGTGACTTCTTGGTGGCATTGGCCCTTGATAAAGCAGCAATCAGTGGATTAAAATTTTCAGAAGTAAAGTGCGCTCTACCAAGAGTACCTCCCAAGCTTCTCCCGGGGGCTGCATGCCATTGAGTCTTTCCTATGCCAGTTGCTTGCTTCCTGCTCAGTCTTGAAGTTGCACCATCTCTTTACCTGTTCCAAAGGCTGCCATTCCTGACCAATCCCTTGTACTGTTTGCAGGAGCCAGAAGAAAACTAACGAATATGTCTTCTTCTGGAAAAAGTCTTGTTGGAGCAGTGAGCTACTCATTGAGAGGACAACCATGAGATCAGTATTTAGACTCCAATAATGTCTCCAAAAAAGAAAAGTGAAGTTTCTTCTCCCATAAAGATTTACAGCCTCAGAAACATAAGGGAATTGTGCTGTGTCCTACAGGGTCACGTCTGTTCCCATAAAGATTTACAGCCTCAGAAACACAAGGGAATTGTGTTGTGTCCTACAGGGTCACTTTGAGTCTGACAGTTTGGATCCATTTTCTTCCATACCTCCTTTCATGTGAGAATGTAGACAAAAAATTGCTGTAAAAAATCTATTACAAACCTTATCCAGAATTTGCATACCAAGGGAAACTGCATGCTTACCATGGACAGAGACCATGACAGGTGTGGAGAGAAAGCCAATGAGTTTTACATCTTGAAATCTCAGCTCTCTTTCCACAGTGCCTTCTTGACACTTGAATGTTCCCATCATAACTTCTTGCCTTCCTACACTTTTTCTTTTCTGTAGTTAACCCTCCAAGAGCTGAACCTCACTCTGTGTTAAACCTGAACCCTTCATACATACTAAACAGTTCCTACACAAAATGCGCTGTTCCTATTTTGCTTTCTCTTTACAGGGATCCTGGATTCTGTTTTCAAGTCACCTCTGCAAGGTCATTGTCACTAAGATGTTTTGCTGCTCTTCATCCTATTTGAATGATTCAGACAGGAAGCAACAAAAGAAAATGCAAAGAATAAACGCGTTGCTGTACCAAAAAGAGTTTGTGGACATCCCACAGTTTCAAGATGTAGTATATTACAAGAAACAATAGTACTGAAGGAAGATGTTCACGCTGTACTGAAAGCAATAACATAAACAATGCTTCAAGTACTAATACAATACCAGTTGAAATGATTCAAGAAGCTGGTGAAGCGCTGGAAACATACACTTGTCTATATCACCAAATTTGGAACATGGCTACTTAGCCAACTGACTGGAAAGGTTCCATGTTGGTACCCATTCAAAAGAAAGGTGACCCAACAGAATTCTCACATTAAAAAACTATCATTAATATAACATGCAAGTAAAATTTTGTTGAAAATCATCCAACATTTGTTGTAGGAGTATCCTGAATGGGGCTGCCAAAAGTTCAGGCTGGATTTCAAAAAGGTTGTGGAACAAAGGATATTGTTGCTGATGTCAGATGGATCTTGGCTAAAAGCAGACAATATACTTGTTTTATTGAATATACCAAGGCATCTGGATAACCTTCAGAAGAGCGGGAATTCCAGAACACTTCATTGTGCTCGTGTGGAACTTGTACACAAATCAAGTGAGTCATATAAGCAGGACAAGGGAATAAGGCATTTTAAAAAATCAGATAAAGTGTGCTTCAGGGATATATCCTCTCATCATACTTGGGCAACTTGTAGACTGAGCAAAAAACAAGAACAGCTGGATTCTATGAAGAATAATGCAGCATCAGGATTAGAGGAAGGCTTATTAACTACCTGCAACAAGACTGACTGACCATACTGCTCATGGAGACATTGTGTTCTGGGAGCAAGCCGGAGCTGTTGGCATATTCTGAAGATGATCTTTCCATTGGATCCTGAAGTGACAGGAGCACATGGACGATCCAGAGTAGCTGTGCAGTCAGGAACAGCAGGATAAACCAAGCCCAAATGATTTCATGGTGAAAAGTCCTGTATTTTTTTTTAAGTTGTGTGTTTATCGCATTTATTTACTCTCTCATTTAAAATTATAGATACTTCCCCCCCCCATAAGACTTTATTTCAGAGGACAGCACTGAAGGTGCAGCTCAGGGAGAGGGACATGTCTGATGAGAAGACATCAGAGCAAATCAAGGGGAAGGTAGAGAGAATGGAGCACATCCTGGTTCACAAAGCCTCGAGGATGATACTCCCACTCAGAAGAGCCAATTCATAGTGAAGACCATATGGCTGGCCCCACTATGAGACACGACATCCCTAACTGACCCATAGTCCTACAGGGGACAACACTGGAGACACAGTGTGGGAATTGCGCCTAATCCGATCCCATTACACTGAGGCAAAACATTAAGGGCGAGCAACAGAACAGCAAGGGAAATAGAGCAATGAAGTTCCAGGGGATACCAAAAATAAATATTGGGACCGGGGCTTGGTGCCCCATCAGACTTGACCAGAAAACACTCCTAAAGGGCAACAAAGAGATCTGGAACTATTTATAGCCTTTTCATTCTTTTTTTGTCATTGATTTGTTGTAGTTTTTCTGTTTTCTTTTATTGCTTTGTTTTGTGCATAATACTATATCTGCACATCTATCTAGATAATATAGGTGGGATATACAATCTGGAGGAGAAAACAACGGGACTCATGGTTAAAGGGGGACATGAGAGCGGGGAAGGCAGGGGAAAGGAAGTGGGTGTTAACAAACCCAAGGACAAGGGAACAACAAGTGATCCATAATTAGTGGCAAGGAGGTTTTATGAGGCCTGGTAGGGCTTAATCAAGGGCAATGTAACTGAGAGGAATTACTGAGATCCAAATGAAGGCTGAACTTGATAGTGGGACAAGAGGAAAGTGAAAGGAAAGAGGAAAGAACTAGGAGGCAAAGGGCATTTATAGAGTTCTAAAGAGAGGCATGTACATATGTAAATATATTTACATATGATGGGGAAATAGATCTAGGTAAATATATTTATAGGTTTATTATTAAGGCAGCAGATGGACATTGGGCCTCTACTCAAGTGCTCCTTCAATACAAACATAGTTTGTTCTACTAAACTTGCATTTCATGATGCTCACCTTCCCGACAAGAACACTCAAGACAAAATGGGTACATAAACACATGTGGTAAAGAAAGCTGATGGAGCCCGGCTATCAAATGAAACAGCATTTGGGATCTTAAAGGCTTGAAGGTAAACGTCAGCCACTAGCTTAGAAGCAACAACACCCACATAGAAGAAGCACACCAGCCTGTGTGATCATGAGGTATCAATGGGATCAGGTATCAAGCACCAAAGAAGAAAAAAATCATACCATTGTGAATGAGGGTGAGTGCGGAGTGGAGACCCAAAGCACATCTGAAGTAGGGGAAACTAAGGAGTTGATACTAAGGTCTCAAGTAGAAACAAAATATTTTGAGAATGATGATGACAGCAAATGTACAGATGTGCTTCACACAGTGACCATCTATATGGATTGTGATAAGAGTTGGATGAGTCCAAATAAAATGATTTAAAATAAATACATAAAAATGTAAAAGAAATTAATTTTTAAAAATCATCACAGGAGGACAACTGAGAGGGTAATTTCACTCTGCTGGGTCACAGAAGGAGCACCATAAAGATGAGTAGCCTGGGTCCACTAGGTTTAGAGGAACTGTGGGCTTTGGGCGTACCACAGTGGAGACTGGCTAAGGCTAAACCTTAGCCTCCTGCAGTCTCAGCCAGAGATGGGCATCTTTGGCCATCCCAAAGACTTACTTCAAGAAAGCCACAACTTGCCACCACATCTGGGGAGGTTTGAACCCTTCCAGCTCCACAGTTAGGTGATTGGGGTCAGCTCCATCTTTACTTTTGTACCTCCCTCTTCTCTCTTACCCAAGACAGCCTCAGCTGGCGTAATGTTTTGGGATTCTTTTTCCTCTCCCTTTCTCTCACATGTCACTGCTGACTTCCTGGGAATTCCCCTTTGCCTAGGGAAATTATGTCTGCCCTCCACCCAGCTGAGCGATCTATGCCCTCTACAGCATAACAAGCAGCTGGGGAAGGCCCGACCGCATCCCATTGCAGAGAAGCTCATGCCTACACTCCAAGGCCACTGGGGGAAACCCTGCCAAACCTTTGGGGGGTTCATTTAGCTGGGGAAACCTCAGTCCACCTTTCCAGAGTGTTCCGTGTGCCTGGGGAAGCTCCTGCCTATCCTCTATGATGCCACGTAGGTGAGGGAACTTCCTCCCACATATCTTAGTGTTTCACATGACTTCCATCAGCTCCACAAACACTCTCCAGCAGTCCAACAGGATGCGGGAACCTATGGGAAAACTCTGTGGCCATATAGCTGACTAGGGAAATTCTGGCTACCAGCCACAGAGCTCAAAATGAAAGAGGGCAGACCCACCTGCCTTCTGTGGCACTCCAATTGCATCAGGCACAACTGCACACCCTCTGCGCCACCACAAATTGCCATGAACCACACCACCATAGCTTCTTGTGAGATTATCCATTGCAGTATCATCCTCACATGTCCATAACAATTCAAGCAGCATCCCCAGAGGTGAATCCAATGGGTCCTCCAAATTACAGAATACTGGTTGGCTAGGGAGAGAGTGAAGCCACAGGAGGATAATGTGGTAGCCCAATTCCATGGTGGAATTGGATGCAGCAAATTTTAAGAAGTATTCCTATGAGTCTCCCAGAGAGATCCCAGTGCTCTTCATCTCTGGAAAATAGCACCAGACTCCACTAAAACAACACAACATAAACACCAATCAGCCACAACAACCTCAATGAAAAAATAGAAGAAACAAAAGGCAATGTCAGAAGAAGTCCTGAATGTAATGATGTGCATAGAACAGACATGGATGTACCACAGAAAGAAAACATCAAAATGATGCTTGGAATCATTCAGGATATGAGGAAAACAATACAGAAAAAGGTTGAAATGATAGAGGAGATAAAGATAATACGTCAAAGGTAACTATAAGCACTTAGGGATAAAATAACGAAAGCAAGTATCAAATTCGTGGACTTTGAAAACCATCTAGAGGAGGCATAGAACAGCAACAGGTGTCAAACTGGTGGCCCGTGGGCTGCATGCGGGCCCCAAGGTAATTTTTTTGCGGCCCATGGTGCTCGGAAATAAAAAGGAAATAGAAAAAAAGTGTTATGAAGAAAATAGTGCTTAGGGGATATTGAGGCAATACCGTACACACAATTCCCTCATTACAAAATGAAAATAGAAAAAATGACTACGAAGGTAATAGCACTTAGGGGAGATTGAGGCAATACCGTACACACAATTCCCTCATTACATTTTATTTCAGGGCATTGTGAGCCACAAAATGTTACCTCGGGTGCTGCATGCGCCTCTCGGGCCACCATTTTGACACCCCTGACCTACAGGACAGTCAAGCAGACTTTAACAAATGTGGGGGGGGGGGGAAGTCAAATAAGATCATCAGAGAAGATGAAGCACACCAAAGAGCTGTCTGATGCTATGAAGAGGAACAACTTCAGAATAATTGGATTTCTGGGAATTGACAACAAAGAGGTCAACAGCAAAAATAGTGAGAGAATTCTTGGAGGAAAGCATCCCAAGCTTAATAAATGAAAACCAGGTAAATATTCGGGAAGCTGAAAGAACACCAGCTAGCCTGAATCCCAAGAAGAAGTCAGCAAGGGACGTAATAGTTAAACTATCCAACTTTGAAGATAAGGAGAAAATCATGCGAGCAGATAGGGAAATACAAGAAGTCACATATAAAGATACAAAGATAAGAATATGCTCAGACCTACTATCGAACACCATGAGGAATAGGAAAGACTGAAGTAGAATAATCCAAAAATTAAAGGACAATAACGCAAACCCAAGAATACTCTATCCAGCCAAATTATCACTCAAGATAGATAGAGAAATAAAAGCCTTCCAAGACAAGGAAAGTCTCGGGGAATACGTCAAAATAAACCCAGCCCTACAAGATACTTGACATCCCAGTATGAGCAGAAAAACAGCATTCACAGGGCACAAATAAGAGACCGCCATATTGAACAACCTCACCCACTGTGTAACAAAGAGAAAACAGCCCCCAAGATAGCATTGGCTTAAGGCTGGAAATAAGTCAAGAAGAAACCACACACATATATGCACAAGACAATGATAAGAAAAGGAGGTATGAAAGCACACAATACAAGAGGTATAAGATGGCATCACAGAATCCACAGATGGATATAATAACCCTGAATATCAATGGACTGAACTCAGGTATTAAAAGGCAGAGGCTAGTGGACTGGCTTAGAAAACACAATCCATCAATCTGCTGCTTATAGGAGACACATCTCAAAATTACAGACAAAAATAAGCTGAGAATCAAAGGCTAGAGAAAAACATACAAAGGAAATAGCAATTCAAAAAAAGCAGATATTGCAGTCCTAACCTCAGACAAAATTGGTCTCAAGTTACAAGTCATAACAGGAGATAAGGAGAGGAATGATATAATGACTAAGGAACAGTGGACTAAGAACCAGTGAGCATAATGAATATATATACGCCCAAAGAGAGATACGCAAAATCCATCAATCATATACACCAAAAGATGAAAAAAGAAATTACAATCTCAAAAATTATAGTAGATAACTTGCATACACTACTCTCTGAGAGAGAGTGAGCAAAGGGAAATCAACTTAACATGGAGGCTACAGATGTAAACATTATGATTAGAAGACTTGACCTGGTAGATATTTTCAGAGCTCTGCACTCAAATGCAAATACATTCACATTCTTCTCAAGGCCACATGACACATACTCAAAAATAGATCACATGCTGGGACAGAAGTGAAATCTGTGTAAATTCAAGCATGTAGAGATCATACAGACTTCTCTCTGACCACTATGCCACAAGACTGAAAATCAACAAAAGGACAATGAAGGACACAATGGCAAACAAATGCAGAATGAGTAACTCTATTGTAAAAGGAGTGGGTGCTAGTCCAGATCAGAGAGGAAATTAGGAAGTTTCTAGAAATCCTTAAGAATGATAATGTGACATACCAAAAACGTTAGGGCGCAGCAAAGGCAATTATCAGAGGATAGCAATACAGGCACAGACAAAAAAGAGACACTTTTCATTGATATGTGGACTCAAAACTTAAAGGAATTAGAGCAGAGTCAACAAGACAATCCTACTAATAGCAAATAAAAGAAATAATAAAAAATCAGGGCTGAGCTTCATGAGAGGGAAAAATCTTGGAAAATTAATGCATCTAAAATTTGGTTCTTTGAAAGGATTAACAGAATCATCAGGTCTCTGGAAAAACCCAACCAAAGAAAGAAGGGAACACATTCAATATCAAGGATGAGGGATGAGACAGGGGACATTACAACTACTCTAATGAAATCAAAAGGATAATTGCACAGTACTCCGCAGGCCTGTTCTAATGAATTCAACAAATTGGAAGACATGGACAAATCCTTGGAAAAACAATCACTGCCTAGACTATCCCAGATGGAAGTCAAGAATCTCAACAGACGCATACCAATAGAAAAAATAGACTAGGTTATGGAAGGATTGCCAACAAAACAATCCCCTGGACCAGATGGCTTCACTGGAGAATTCTGCCAAGCATTCAGGGAAGAACTGACACCCATCCTACACAAACTCTTTGAGAACATAGAAAAAGACAGAAAACTCCCGCACTCCTTTTATGAAGCTAGTATAACTCTGATACCTAAACTGGGCAAGAATTCCACAATACTTGAGAACTACAGACCAATGTCTGTACTGAACATCAATGCAAAAATCCTTAACAAAATACTGGCCAATAGAATACAAAAGTATATAAAACAAATAATTCACCAAGACGAAGTGGAATTCGTACCAGGTATGCAGATATGGTTCAACATATATAAGACCATTAGTATCATTCACCACATTGACGTGAAAAATATGAGGCACATGATAATATCGATAGATGTGGAAAAAGCATTCAACAACATCCAACACCCATTACTGTTTAAGACACTCAAGAAAATAGGAATGGAAGGAAAATTCCTCAATACAAGGTATATGTGAAAAACCAACAGCCAACATAATAGTCAATGGGGAAAAGATTAACACAATCCTACTGGAAAAGGGTATAGACAACGATGCCCCTTTATTCCACTCGTATTTGACCTTGTGCTGTAGGTCTCAGTTAACAACATAAGGCAAAGAAAAGATATCAAAATTATTCGCTGGGGAAGGAAGAGGTGAAACTATCATTTTTCACAGATGTTATTATTTTCTATATGGAAATTCTCCAAAGCTCCACAAGGGGGGGTACTGGATGCAATAGAGGAATATGGCAGAGTTGTAGGATATAACATCAACAAACAGAAGCCTATAGGATTGCTATACACACCGGATAAGACTGCAGAAGAGGACATTTAAAGGTCATACCCTTCGCAACAGCCAAGCACAAATTGAAATATCTAGCGATATACCTGATTTAAAAAGAAAAAAATGGTTTGTAAGAGGAAAACTACGGAACACTATAAGAAACCAAGTGTGACCCCAATAAATGGAGAAATATCCCATGCTGTGTATTGGAAGACTCAACATAGTAGAGGTCTTAGTTATGCTGAAGCATAAGTTCAATACTATCCCAATACAAATACCATCATCTTTCTCAAAGAAAGGAAAACCTGATTACCAACTTCTTATAGAGAGGGAAGATGCCCAGAATTATCAGAGAGCTCCTTAAGAAGGACAGAGTGGGAGGGCTTGCTTTACCGGACTTAAGCACCTGTTATACAGCCAGAGTAGTCAAAACAGCATGGTACTGGAATAATGACAGATACTCAGATCCATGAAAAAAAACAACTGAAAACACAGAAATAAAATCATAAGCAAATAGACAACTGATCTTTGATAAGGGCCCTCAAAATATCAAATGAGAAGTGGATGCACTCTTCAACAAGTGATGCTGGAGAAAATGGATATCTAACGGCAGAGAAATGAAATAAGACCCTTACCTCAAACTATACACAAGAAAAAAATTCAAGGTGGATAACAGACCTTGAGGTAAAATCCCCAACCATTAGGGCCATCATGAGTGAATTGGGACAAACCTGAGAACTTTGGCACAGGGAATACATAGTCTATCAGAAATAGGGACAGACACAAATACAGAGGAATCACAAATTGACAAGTAGGATATACTGAAGATAAAACACCTGTGTACATTAAAATAACTCACCAAGGGAGTAATAAGAGAGTCACCGACTGGGAAAACATCTTCAGCACTAACACATCAGACAAAGCCTTATTACTAAACTCTACAGTACTCTGCTAGCTTCCAAAAAGAAAATAACTAATTGCCCATTGTGGAGGTGGGCAAAGGACCTGTACAGAAGTTTCACATGGGCAGAAATCTGAATGGCCAATAAACACAAGAGAAAATGTTCCCAATCATTAGCCATAAGAGAAATGCAAATTAAAACAACAAAGAGATACCATCTAACACCGTCGAAGAAAGCCCAATTAAAAAAATCAGAAAGTGTTGGAGGGACTGTCCTGAGAGAGGAACTCTCATCCACTGCTGGTAGACCTGTAGGTATGTACAGGCACTATGGAAATCGATTTGGTGATATCTAAACAGATGGAAATTTAGATACAAAATGACCCACCCATCTCCCTACTAGACATATAACCAGAGGAGGCAAGAAAAGAAACACAACCAGACATCTGTGCCCTGATGTTCATCGTGGCACAGTTCATAATTTCAAGGAATTGGAAACAACTCAAATTTCCATCAATACACGAATGGAATAAAAAGCTGTAGTACATACATGCAATGGAGTACTATGCATCCCTAAAAAGCAGTGATGAACACGTGAAGTACATCACCAAATGGGAAGAACGGAGGAAATCATACTAAGCCACAAAAGGAAAAGTGCATGAGTACATGCAAAAGAGGCATAAGGAAAAAGGGACTGTACACATACATTCCTGGGCTGAGGTCCAGGTATTATGGCAGGGTCCGACCAAATCCAGGGATACATATGGTAGCCAACTAAAAAGGAGGGGGGAAAAAGAAGAAAAATGACATGGTTACCAGGGGGAACAGGGAACTTTCCCACCCAAAGGGAGGGTATTGTTTATATTTCCACAGGGAAAGAGGGACCAGACTTCAACCTGGTGCCAAAAGACATGAATGCAACATATCATCATGAAGCAGGGAACCAATAGAGAGGTCTAAGGGGCTGGCCCCAATCCCAACTATATGGTCAGCCCTCCCTCCTCCCAGAAGAATTCACTTCAGAGGACAGCACTGAAGCTACAGCTCAGGGAGAGGGACATGTCTGATCAGAGCACACGGGAGCAAATGAAGGGGGAAGGAGAGAGGGTGGAGCACATCCTGGCCCATCACACCCTGAAGGCAATATTCCTGCTCAGATCAGCCAATGCACAGAAAGAACTATAGGGCTGGCCCCACCTTGAGACACAATGTCTCTCACTAACCCATAGCGCTATGGTGGACAACACTGGAGACACCACGTGGGAACTGTGTCCAATCTGACGCCACCAAACCGAGATGAAACACTAAGGATGTGCAACAAAGCAGCAAGGGGAGCAGAGCAATAAAATCCCCATGGAATACCAAAAATACACTGTGGTGCCAGGGCATCTTGAACTAGTTATGGGATTTTCTCTTTGTTTGTGTCTTTGGTTAGTTGTTGGTGTTGTCTTCTTTTGTTGCTTTATTTTACTCTGTCTTGTTTTTGTGCATATTATTTTCTCTGCATATCTATCTAGATAACATAGGCGTGATAAACAATCCGGAAGAGAAAACAATGGGACCGACAATTCTGGAGGGACATGAGAGAAGGGGAGGCGGGGGAAAGGACGTTGGTGTTAACACACCCAGGGACAAGGGAACAACAAGTGACCCAAAACCGGTGGTGAGGAGGGTGTAGGAGGCCTGGTAGGGCTTGATCAGTGGAAGTATAACTGAGAAGAATTACTGAGACCCAAATGAAGGCTAAACATGATAGTAGCACAAGAGGAAAGTGAAAGGAAATAAAAGAAACAACTGTAGTGGTCTAAAGGCAGGCATGTACATATGTAAATATATTTATATATGGCAATGTGGAAATAGATCTATGTACATAGGTTTAGTATTAAGGTAACAGATGGACTTGGCCTCTACTCAAGTACATCCTCAACAAGAACACTTTGTTCTAATAATCTGGCATTCTGTGATGCTCACCTTCCGGACATGATCATTGAAGACAAAATGGGTGCATAAGCAAATGTGGTGAAGAAAGCTGACGGTGCCCAGCTATCAAAATATATATTGTCTGGGGTCTTAAGGACTTGAAGGTAAACAAGCAGCAATCTAGCTAAGCTAAAGAGGGATTTTAAAGCTATGGCTTTTATGTCTTTTAAAAATAATAATTTTATTCATTTTTTATTGCTTCCTCCTTTTTGTTTGTGAAATATGGCATGCCCAGAAAAACATACAACAAGCAGTTGGACAGCTCACTATACCAAAACAGTGACAACTGAGCGTTTAGCAGTGGAGAACAAGCTGCATCACTCAGAGCCCTTAGTCTCTGTGACACTGACTGCTCACTGAAAAAAAATCTGGGAGCCTTTCCCCTGACATGGGAGGGGGATTACCAGTTGTATTGAGAATCACATTATCATGAGAGAGCATCTTGATACTGAACAGTTGTAATTTGCTCTCATAGTATCTTGGCCACAAGGATACTCCTAGTTAGGGAATCATTGGCCACAGACCAGGCACCGCTCAGAACTCAAATCACTGTCATTGAGTGAGTTTGCATTTAAAGTTAGCTCCAATCAAAGAACAATTAGTTCCTGTAACATGGCCATGCTGCATGCTCACCCTCACAAAGAGATTACTGAAGTTGTAGGTGCTATGGAAAAGCATGGTGACAAGACTAGATGGTGTGTGGCTTATCAGTAAGAATAGTGTCTAGGTTGTTAAAGGCTTGTTTTCAAACTAGTAGTCATTAAGTGAGGCATCAATAAATTCACAGGGAAGACAGAAACCAGCTTGGTGTCACTCAAGAATTATATTTCTGTAACAAATATTATCAAAATCTAAAGGAGGGGATGGTATTAGAGCTTAAATTTTGGACACCTGGTGTGCAGAAGGCGATGGAAGACATGGAAGCACAAAATCCATTTGCAGCATCTTCACCTAGATTGAGCCTCCAGTGAATCCCCTCCAATTATAGTTGAGGATGTGCACATCCTTGAGATCAGACAGAGAGCTCTGAATAGGGGATCTGGCAGATGCAGTTAGGATGAAATGTATTATCATAGAAGTTGATCTCCCTTTGACCCATTTTAAAGTTGTATCAGTTTAAAACAAAACAAGTAACAGGGAAATAGACATGATTGAAGCCCCTAGGGAATCCCCCATGAACATGCACAGGCTGTGAACAGGCTTACTGTCATGTAGAATGCATGGAAAGTGGATAACTGCAGATGTAGTTAGGTTAACATTTAGCCCCCTGTCATTTGATCACCCACATGATCCATTTTAAATTTGTTCTTGTTTTCATATTTTCTGCTATCTTTTAGGTTGAGGTTTTTATCTGTTCTACTTTGGTATTGTCATTATTTTTAATGTTTTTCTGTATATGAAATCTACAATAGGTAAATCTATAAAGGCAGTACCTCCTAGCAGGCAAGGTTGGGACAAGTGGGAATCTGTTTTGGATGAGTACAAGAATGAAGAAAATGTTCTAAAAAGGATTGTGGTGATGATTGTACAATTCTTCTTGATGTACTCAAGCTATTGAATTGTATGACATGTGAATTAAAAGTCCTAAATTATTGTCGGTTGTGGTTTTGGTACTTGCTCTTTGAATAAGGCAGTGTGGTGGGTGGAGCTGCTTGGGACTTACCTGAACAGAGGATCTCTGCTGAAAGCCCACACAGGGAAAGTCTGAGCCTCTCTCCTTTCTCCTGGACCTATGTACAGCCCTGGCATCCAGCTCAAGTGCTTCCGATCCCCGTAAAGCATCTCTTAGGATAGAAGCCTCTTTGGAGCTATACATTTCTAGCCATATTTATTTCCCCCCCTAAAATTGCCATGAAACTCCCTCATAGACTTCCTTTTCTTCATTATTTTTTCCTTTTCTTTTTTTTATTAAATCATTTTATTGGGGGCTCATACAACTCTTATCACTATCTATACATGCATCAATTGTGTAAAGCACACTTACACATTCGTTGCTCTCATCATTCTCAAAACTCGCTTTCCACTTCAGTTCCTGGAATCAGCTCCTCATTTTCCTTTTTCCCCTCCCCTCCATCCCCGCTCCCCTCTCCCTCATAAACGCTTAAAATTGGTAAATTATTATTTTACTTTATCTTACACTGCCCGGTGTCTCCCTTTTCCCACTTTTCTGTTGCCCATCCCCCAGAAAGGAGATTATATGTAGATCCTTGTGATCTGTTCCCCCTTTCTACAGCCCCTTCCCTCCCAGTATCACCACTGTCACCACTGGTCCTGAGGGGTTCATCTGTCCTAGTTCCCTGTGTTTCTGCTCCCTGTAAAGTGTCTGTCAGGATAGAAGTCTCTTTGGAGCTGTATATTTCTCTCTATATTTATTTCCCCCCTAAAATTGACATGAAACTCAGAGAATTCATTTTCTTCATTATTTTTCCGTTTTATAAATTATTACATCAGATCTTTCATTTAACAAACATAGTCATCATATATGGAGCCTGACCCATTTAAAATTTTGCTTTCACTTAAACAGAAACTATTGATTAGATTATGGGGCCTCAAGTAGTTTGAACTGCAGGCAACTTTGAACCTGAAGGTTAGTGGTGGTCTGAAAACACTCACGAAGGAAGCCTCCTATTTGCTTCTATAAAGGTTAGAGAAAAAAGAGGCCTGTGAGCAGCTCTATTCCTGAAGTCTCTGTGAGCAGGAATTGAATGGAATTGCAATATCTCTCTCTCTCTCTCTCTTTTGGTTTTGTTCTGACTCGATGTTTTTAAGCTGATATTGAAGCTTATATAGTTATGCTTCCTGTGATATTCTTGGCTCCTCATTTATTTTGGTTTGTGTCACATCCATTGTCCTTGCCATTTACTTCCAACTCACTGCTTTGCATGGGTTTCTTCAGAGCAGGGCTAGCTCTTCTGATTGTCTTAATTGAAGGGTGAAGAGATAAATGGCTCAGTGAGCCTCGCCTTTCTTGTCTCTTGCTCTTTGATCATCGGACCTCAATTTGCAAGCTATACTACCTGTGGGACACCTAACCCATGGACTGTGTCGCTGTAATTTGAGGTTTCTTAAGAGACTTCTCTGCAGTGTAATCCCAAGTGTGGCTCAGGGTTACCGCTTCTGACAGTTAACATTTACCCTGAGCCACACCCGCGATTACCTCAGGGAGGTTAACAGAACATGCCCTGAGGCACGCAGGGGCAGCAAGATGGTGCCACAGACTCTGGTCCTCATGTCCCTGTTGCTCTGGGTCTCTGACAAGTGTCTCAATTTTTATAGTATACTATCCATAGAAATGATTATTGATTTTAAGATATAATACGTAAGGATGTAATACAAGGATGTAAATACAAGTAAAATACTTTTTTTGGCTTGATCTTTTCTTCCAGTCTTGACTACACATCTATGTATCATGCCTGTGTGTCTATCACTGCTGTTTACATGCACACAAGCTCCAGAACTTTGGCTGTCTCTATGGGGAGCTGGTCTTCATCAACCTCAGGACCAGGGAGAGCTCCACTTAGCCTGGGAGGTGCATAAGCCAAGACACACTCCAAAGCATTCCATTCACCACACTTCCCATGTGGATCTCTCACACCTGCTCTTGTGTCCTTCACGCACTATAAGCAAACTTATGAACAATGATACGACTGGAGCCCATTACTGTTTTTCAGCAACAAAATAGTCTTTCATAGGCATGTGATCCTAAATATGATTATTAAGCTCCTACAATGGCAGGGTCACGTGTCTCCAATGTTCGTTATTAAGTCGTTTCTCATTAACTGGTACAAAGACTAATGTCTCTTGAGCAGTGCAAGTGGTTTGGCTCCATCACTGCACTAAAGGCTTGCATGTCAGTCACAGCCAGCCACACCACAGAAGGAACACCTGCCAATCTGCTCCCATGAAAGCGACGGCTAAGAAACCTCGTGGAGGAGCTGATTCTGTACTCCCAGGATTGCCCAAGTCAGAGCCCATTCAATGGCAAGCAGGGCTGGCTGTGCTCACAGAGATGGCTAGGCTTGGTTTGTTCTCACTGAGAAATAAATTGGTGTCATAGAGTCAAACTCTGTGCTGCTGGATAACAAAAGCATCCATAGTAAAAGACAAAATGAAGAAATGGGACCACATGAAAAATTAATGCTGCATGGTTTAAAATCAGACAGGTGTACACAATCAGGGTCACAACACCCCCCACCCCTCACCCCCCGCCACTTACTCATTCTGCTGCTGAGAAAATAGCCTGGTTCTTTAGAGCGGCCCCCCTAGGTTTTCCTAGGACGACGTAATCTTCATGGGAGCACTTTGCAAGGTGTTTTCTCAGGTGGGACACTGTGTGTTTCAAGCCCTTTTCATGCAGTAAGCTGCTGATTAATTAACCATGAAGACTCTGTGTCCTGAGCATGTTAGAATCAGAGATTTGCCTTGGGAAGAATGAATGCAGCTGAGAGAAATGGAGAGAGGAAGTTAGAGGAGAACAGAAGGGGTCGGGGGTGGAATCTTCAGTAGCAGTAGATAAAACGGCTTTGATAGACACTAAGATCAGCAGAGGAGGGAAAAAAGCAAGAGAGGAACAATGGTTTCCAGGAGGGAAGTGTTGAATGAATGCCAAGGGTTTGGTATTGGGGTGTTCCCGCATTGGAAATAAACACAGAGAAAAGAAAAAGATCAGGAGAAAAAAAATTCACATGGAAACTTTCCAGACCCCAAATGGTCCAGGAACTACAAGGTTGATCCTGATATAGGGGAATAGAGTTAGCCTGCTGTTCATCAGTGCTGGACATGGGACCTGGTTTGGGATCTGGTCTGTTGATTTTGTTTGCAGAAAAATCCATATGTCATAGGCACCCTGCCCCCTTTGCAGTACACTTTCCTTTACAACCTAAGGATGTTCTAAGTCAGCAAGCTTGAGTGAGCAGAAGCATCTGAGCAGACCGGGTCTTTAGATTAGGAATGGAGCTTGGGACATTGCAGTAGTGGCTGGATACCTCCCATTTCTGAGGAGCGGGCCCCTGTGTCCCATACAGAAGTTCTCTGTTCATTGTAACTGACCTGTTAAACATTCCCTCAACTTGACATGTAGATTAGGATGTATAACTTGCTTGCCTTTTGATGAATTTGGTAAAGTTTTATCCTCACTGCGTCCTTCTGTCAGGTACTTTTAGAAACAAATTTAGCATTTCTCTAATCACCGTAATCTCTGCATTTGGTTAAAGCAGTGAAAGACAACTTAACGTTTATCAACAGGATGAGAGCTTCAGGGAGAAAAATTCACTGCACTCTTCTCCAGATCTCTCTTGTGAAAGATGAAAATATCATTTCCCTGATAAAAAGGTCCTCAAAATGACTATAGATTTACAGAATTTTTTCCAAAATATTCCCACTAATCCAGGTTCAGAAGAAGTCATATCTCCAACTCTTTTCTAGACTCTGCAAACACCCCAAGAGATTAGTCAGGAGATGCAGCCTCCTGCAGAGCCAGGGGAAGCATGCAGGCAGGTGGTTGAGCAGAAAGGAAGCAGCTGGTGCAGTGGAGCCTCCCCAGCCAGAATCTACTGGAGGTTTGTGTTCAAGGCTGAATCACTGTGGGTGGAGTGCTATAAGCTTGCTGACAGTAATAATCTGCCACATCTTCAGGCTGCAGGCTGCTGATGGTGAGAGTGTAGTCTGTGCCTGATCCACTGCCTCTGAATCTGTCAGGGACCCCAGATTGCAGGGAGGATGCCCTGTATATGAGAAGCCTGGGAGCCTGTCCTGGTTTCTGCTGGTACCAGTTTACGTAGCTACTAACACTCTGGCTGGACTTGCAGTTGATGGTGACGGTTTCTCCTGTAGACGCAGCCCGGGAGGCTGGAGACTGAGTCATCACGATGTCCCCACTGGCCCCTGTGATCAAAAATGAGCAGTGAGCAGACAGACACATGCTTTGTCATAGGCGCTTTAAAATACACTAGTTTAAATATCAAGGAGCCTTTTTGGTTGTATACATGTCACCAGTAATTGGATCTATTTTTAAATAGCTCTCATATTCCACTATACCTTAAAATGATTTTCTGTCCTACACATATTGTTCACTAAAGGGATGGAGACAATTTTAAATTCCTCACCAGAGACACAGAGCAACAGGGACACAAGGACCTGGATTTGAGACATCTTCTCGCTGTCCTGCCTGCCTGCTGCAGCTCAGCTCACTCTGCAAAAGGCCCCTTTATAGTCTGAGCAGTCAGGCTGCCTGCAGAGTCTATGCAAAGCAGTCAGACAATTTCAAACAATGCACACAGAAAACAGGTTGTGAAAGTAACCAATGGAAACTAACTGCCAAAAAGGTCCACACAGACAGTACAATGTCATGACCCCAAAAGCTAACAAGGAAGGCTGATATCAACTTAGAAGCTCTGAGGCTACACTCATCCAGACGATTCGATTTAAAATGAGAAGCATTTTGAATGGGCTCGTGTTCCATAAATGATGAGCTAGGTTCTCCAGATCAGCCCTCGTGGTGAAATCATAAAAATACATAGAAAAAAATGACAGCATATTTAAGAAGGGGTTCAGGAGGTGTGAGGTGAAGGACAGAGAAGCGATGGTAAGGGAGAAGGGAAAAGAAGGTGTGGTAAGTGAGGAGACACACAAAGCGGTGAAGATTTGACACAAAGGTTGCAAACTACTCTGCTGTGTTTGTGATGAAATATGTTCCTTAGGTCAGTTATATGTATTTCAGTATGATAGGCCCTCAATTATCCTGCACATCTATGAGGCTTAGAACATTTTATTTGTTGTTGCTTTAGAGCAAACAATTATTAAAATAACCTCATAAACACATTTATCCATAAACCTCAACATAAAAAGCTGCTAATCTAATGAATCATAAGACTGGCGAGTGCCTGGACGTGAAAAACTAGAAAATATGCAGATATCATAAAACACTACAGCATTACAAAGTAAGACAATAAACGTGTTGCTGTTGAATTGATGGGGACTCAAGGCCACCCCATGTGCCACACGGCACAAATACTCCATGGGCTCTCTGGACTGTGATCCTCCACGACACGTAACCAGACATTTCTCCCACAGCCCCGCTGTGAGGGTTCACACTGCTCTCCTTCACGTCAGTAGTTGAGTGCACATCCTTTGCAGCATCCAAGGGACTTAACTCAGAAGTTCGGCATCTACACTGACCTCTACAACATACATTCCTTAAAACAAAATGAATTACTAGCTACAGAACTTCCATATCATGATGATGAAACATCTAGTTCACTTGAAAGAGATTGTCGTTTTGTGTGTCATCATCCTGTTGAACATATAGTAACCTCATAACTACCAGAAAGAAATGCTGCCCCACACTATGCAATGCAAACACCAACAGGAAAATGGACGCCATTGCTGTAGCCACTGTGTGAGTCCCCCTTGATGAGGACCATCCCCCTCTCACTGTCCCTCTACTTCACAAACATCGCTTCTCTCTAGGGGTTGGCCCTCCTGATAGCATGCCCAAAGGAAGTGGCACCAAGTCTTGCCGTCACCACTTTCAGGGATCACTGCAGCTGCGCTTCCTCCTAGACTGAGTTGTGCTTCTAACAGTCCAGAGTGTATTCAGTGTCCTTCCCCAATACCTTATGGGTTGGTGATGAAGAGAGAGATGCAATTTGAAGAACATGAAACTATAAAATATTAAATAGCAAAACAAAATATAACTATATGGGTATGAGTGGATGACTACAGCCAGAGATCTAGAAAAGACATTCATTTCTAGCACATCACAAAACCCAAAACTCATCATCCTCAGGTACATGCTGACTCTCAGCAGCCCTGCAGCACAGAACAGAATGATCTGTCTGAGTCTCCAAGGCTGTAACGCTTTATGGGAAGAGAAAGAGTCCTCGTTTCCCCTCACAGCAGCTGCAGGTTTAAAAAGCTGGCATGGCTGTGGCAACCCAATGGGTAATCCGGAAGCCAGCAGGGCTCCTTCCTAGCACACTGGAGCTTCCCACATATTCATATGTTGAGCCATAAAGAAAATTGTAACAAATTTCACAGCACTGAAACATATGAAGAATATTTGTTGAACATCATGCAATTAAACTAGCCATCAATAGCAAAATACAGTTAGAAAATATGTATACCGTATATACTCGAATATAAGCCGACCCAAATATAAACCGAGGTACCTAATTATTACCTGGGAAACCAGAAAAAAATGATTGACTTGAGTATAAGCCTAGGGTGGGAAATGCAGGATGTGAATTAACACAGAGACCAGAGGGGAGAGACGGAGCGCAGCCACAGACACATCCTTACCAGTTCAGCTGCCATCATAAGGGAATCACTGCGGGTGCTTCTGCGAATTGGAGCGCAGTCCATGTCATAGGATGGCTCTGATTGGCTAGATGTGAGTAAACAAACATTCAAAGTCCTACAGAAAAACTCAGCTTATACACGAGTATATATGTTTAGAAGTGACAACATACACAAATAAGGTTCACTTCTTATATTTTCAAATAAACTCAGATCAGAGAAAATACTCCACAGTTATGAAGTTGAAATAATATTTTTTAAAGAAATACTTGAAGACATGAACAAATCCAGATAGATTCTAGAGAACAGTGAACAACTGGAAAAAACAGAAGTCTGATGTTAACATAATGATCCTAAGATAAAAGTGTAGCTACAAGATGTAAGGGCGGTCATCAACGAGGGAATTGGGACCAACTTGAGAACTTTGACACAGGGAATACATAGGCTATCAGAAATAGGGAAGGACACAATACAGAGGAGGCACAAATTGACAAGTGGGATATGCTGAAGATAAGACACCCGTGTACATCCAAAGAATTCATCAAAAGGGTAATAAGAGGGTCCACAGACTGAGAAAACATCTTTAGCAACGACACATCAGCCAAAGGCCTTTGTACCAAAATCTACAATACTCTGCTAGCTTCCAAAAAGAAAAAAACGAATTGCCCACTGAGGAGGTGGGCAAAGGACTTGAACAGAAGTTTCACAGGGGCAGAACTCTGAATGGCCAATAAACATATGAGAAAATGTTCCCAATCTTTAGCCATAAGAGAAATGGAAATTAACACAACCATGAGATACCACCTAAAACCCTCAAAGTTATCCCAATTCAAAAAATCAGAAAGCAACAAGTGTTGGAGGGGCTGTGGGGAGACAGGAACTCTTATCCACTGCTGGTGGACCTGTACAGCCATTATGAAAATCGATTTGGCGATTTCTATAACAGATGGAAATTGAGTTACCATATGACCCAGCAATCTCCAAGCTGGGGATATACCCAGAAGAGGCAAGAAACAAACCATGGCCAGACATCTGAGCTCCAAGGTTCATCACGGCACAGTTCACAATTGCAAGGAGATGGAAACAACCCAAATTTCCATCCACAGACAAGTGGATTAAAAAACTATGGTACATACATACAATGGAGTACTACATATCACTAAAAAGCAGTGATAAACGTATGAAGCATATCGCTGCATTGGAAGAACTGGAGAGGAAATCATGCTAAGCGAAGTAAGCCAAGCACAAAAGAACAAGTACAACACAAGTCTGCTATGATAAACCAAAAAAAAAAAAAAAATGCAAAGGGGGCATAGGGAAAATGCTGCTGCATACAAACATTCCTCGGGTGAGGTCCAGGTAGTATGACAGGGACCAGACCCAATACAGGGATACATATGGTAGCCAACTAAAAGGAAGGGAGGAAAAGGAAGAAAGAAAGAAAGAAATGGCTAGCAGTGGCACAGGACATTAACCCACCCAAGGGGAGGGTATTGTTTATATCTCCAAATGGACCACACTTCAACCCAGTGCTCCAAGATATGAATACAACATGCCGGCATGGAGTAGGGAACCAGTGGAGAGGTCTGAGGGGCTTGACCCAATCCCAACTATGTGGACATCTGCCCCTCCCTGCAGAAGAATTGATTTCAGAGGACAGCGTTGAAGCTGCAGCTCTGGGAGAGGGACATGTCTAATCAGAGCACACGGGAGCAGATGAAGGGGAGGAAGAGAGAGTGGGAGCCCAACAAGCCCAACAAGCCTTTATGACGATATTCCTGCTCAGAGCAGCGAAAACCATATGGCCAGTCCCACTATGAGACCCAACAACCCTCACTGATCCATCGCCCTACCGGGGACAACACTGGAGACACAGTGTAGGGATTGTGCCCGGCCTGATCCCACCACACCGAGGCAAAACACTAAGGGTGTGCAACTAAACAGCAAGGGGAGCAGAGCAACGAAGTCTGCAGGGAATACCAAAAATGGTTTTTGGGGCCAGGGCTTGCCTTGAACAAACTACTAGCTTTTCTTTTTTGTTGCTGTTGTTGTGTTGTGTACTTTTGTTTTGTCATTGGCTTTTTGTTCTTGTTTTGTTTTCTTTTGTGGCTTGGTTTTGCTCTGTCTTGTTTTGGGGAATGTTATTATCTCCACAGGCCTGTCTAAATAAGCTAGACTGGATCAACAATCTGGAGGAGAAAACAGCGGGACTGACAGTTCAGGGGGACATGGGAGAGTGGGAGGTGGGGGCGGGGGAAGAAAGTGGTGTTAACAAACCTAGGGACTTGTGAACAACAAGTGATCCAATTCAGTGGTGAGGAGGATGTAGGAGGCCTGGTAGGGCGTGATCAAGGGTAAGGTAACAGAGAAGAATTACTGAAACCCAAATGAAGGCTGAGCATGATAGTGGGACAAGAGGAAAGTGAAAGGACATAGAGGAAAGAGCTAGGAGGCAAATAGCATTTATAGAGGTCTAAATAGAGGCATGAACATATGTAAATATATTTATATATAAGGATGGGGAAATATATATATGTACATATATTTATAGGTTTAGTATTAAGGAAACAGATGGACTTTGGGCGTCCACTCAAGTACTCTCTCAATGCAAGAATTCTTTGTTCTATTAAATTGGCATTCCATGATGCTCAACTTCCCCAAATGATTGCTCAAGACAAAGCAGGTGCATAAACAAATGTGGTGAAGAAAGCTGATGGTGGCCGGCTATCAAAAGATATAGGATCTGGGGTCTTAAAAGCTTGAAGGTAAACAAGCGGCCATCCAGCTCAGAAGCAACAAAGCCAACATGGAAGAAGCACACCAGCCTGTGTCATCATGAGGGACCGAAGGGATCAGTTATCAGGCATCAAAGAACAAAATACCATATCATTGTGAAACAGGGGGAGTGCGGAGTGGGGACCCAAAGCTCATCTGTAGACAACTGGACATCCCCTTACAGAAGGGTCTCGGGGATGGGATGAGTCAGTCAGGGTGTAGTGTATCTACAATGAATCATACAACTTTCCTTCAGTTCTGAAAAGCTTCCCACCCCTTTACCCGCTCACTACCATGATCCCAATTCTACCTTACAAATCTGCTAGACCAGAGGATGTACACTGGTACAGATAGGAATTAGAAACACAGGGAATCCAGGGCAGATGATCCCTTTAGGACCTGTGGTGAGAGTGGTGCTACTGGGAGGGTGGAGGAAGGGTGGGGTGGACAGGGGGAACTGATTACAAGGATCTACATATAACCTTTTCCCTGAGAGATGGATAACAGAAAAGTGGGTGAAGGGAGACATCGGAGAGTGTAAGACATGACAACATAATAAGTTATAAATTATTAAGGGTTCATGAGAGAGGAGGGAGTGGGGAGGGAGGGGGGAAATGAGGAGCTGATATCAAGGGCTTAAGCGGAGAGCAAATGTTTTGAGAATGATGAGGGCTATGAATGTACAAATGTGCTTTACACAATTGATGTATGTATGGATTGTGATAAGAGTTGTATGAGTCCCTAATAAAACGATTTTAAAAAACACATAAGGGCAATCTGTCATCCACCTTGAGGATAAAGGAGCCTGATAAGTCTTGGTCCAAATCTGACTTTCAACATCATTGGGAAAGAAATGCATAATTGTACCCCCTTGGTAGTGCTTGGTGGGGAGAAGTTCATTGGTTTCCTTAGATCAGTGATGTCCTGCTGTTGTTAAAAAAGAGATAATCCTCCAGGAAACAGGTGGGCACGGGAGGACAGCAGCATGGACTCGGCTGAAGGCCCTTTTTAGCAAGTGGTAACACTGGTAGAGTAGAGTAACATTGGCAGTGTCCTTGGCCAGTCATTTATGAGAAGCTAATCGTCAATCCAGGTTGGGCCTGCAAAGGCATCAAAGACTAACGATTCCAAAGTGTGTGGCTGGGACAGAGGACATCATGGTCACATCACTGGCTGACCAAGCCATCAAGTGGGCCCTCTGCCTAGAATGGCCTACCAACAACTTTCATGATTTTAAATGAGCTACTCAACAGAAATCATAAATCTGAAGCATTTTTATTTTTATCCATTTTTAAGAGCCTATGTCATTTGGAAATTTAGTCTATTACTCACCTTCAAGGCATCCTGGTGATGCATTGCTTAAGCACTCAGCTACTAGCTGACCCACCAGCCCCTCTGTGGGAGAATGATGTGACAGTCTGCTTCCAGAGAGATCACAGCTTTGGAAATCCCAGAGGGCAGTTCCCCTCTGTCCTACCAGGTCTGTGATAGTCTGATCGAAAGCAATAGCAATGGGTCTTGTTTGGGGAGCAGCTGAACTTTATTGCAAAGTAAACAAAAGGGCACATTTATGGGAAACAGAAGGATTTCTCCCAAGTTATCTCCCCCTAATATATGCCAAACTTAGCTGCTTGCGAATGACTACACTTGGAGGTCATCAGAAGTAGATCCGGGGTTATTCTCCCTAAGGGTTATGAGCCATCTAGAACAAGCAGTCACCACTGTTTATCCCACAGATAGGGTCCACTTCCTTCTGATAAGGATAGTAGTTGTCTGTTTCCTTGTAGGAGACCCCTGAGAGGCCAAGCCCACACAAGAGTGACCAAGGTTAGGCCACCATCATGAATCTAGGGTCCGCTCATCTTGTCACATGTATATCTCTAGTTCCTCCCATTCCTATGTGCACATCCCTGGCTCATCCCCTTCCTGTCACACTTATGCCTATCAAACATTCCCTTCCTATGATGTGTATGCCTATTATACTGCCCCTTCCTGTGACATGTGGTCACCTTTAATCACGCCCCCCAAAATTTTATAACCCTTGGTTAGCAATAAAGTGGAGTCTCCTGCTCTCGCTCCCCAGGTTCTCCCCACCAGGACCACCAAGCAGGGCTGAAGTGAACTTGCTACCATGAATTGTGTCTGACTCCATTACTACAATCTCTATTCTATCTCTTGTCCTCTCTATGATGTCACTATAATCTTTACTTATTATTGCTGTACAATTGCGCCTACAGGACCAGTGATGATTTGTTGGGGGCCATCCTTTCCCCCATAAATGGCACCCATCTCATGTGGCCTTGTAGGAAAAGAACCCTTTTGAGTTATATCTCGTGTTATAATTGTATGGCCTCATTGGACAGAGGATGAATCAGGAAAAATCTTTTTTTCAATTTATTTTTTTTAACAATTTATTAGGTGCTCATATAGCTTTTATCACAGTCCATACATATACATACATCAATTGTATAAAGCACATCCTAGTCTGAGTGAGATATGGGTCAGGCAAAGAGCAAGGATATAGAGTACGGTATCATGCTTTGCTACCTCTTGAAGAAACAAAATGTAGTGGTAACGAATAAGAGAATGAAAGTTTCTTCAAGTGGTAAGGAAATTTAATCCTTCTTTTCCAGAGTCAGGAACCTTCGATATGGAGATCTGGGATGTGGTAGCCATGAAGTTAAGAAAGGCCCACAGGGAAGGACAGAGCATACCCATGGAGACCTGGGAGCTGTGGGTGCAGACTAAAACAGTGTTGGAGCCTCTGCAGGATGAGTGAGCAAAGGAACTAGACCAGAGAGCAGTGAGAAACCTCTAAGCTACGCAGACTTAAATCAGGCAAGAAGAAGGCACATGAGATTTTAAACAGCCGAGAAAACAAAGTCTGAATCAGAAGGAAATATCAGACTAGAAGCATCTGTGCCACCAGCAGAGTACAGCATAGGGAATCACAATACAATTAAGCAAGTCAGTGCTGGAGGGAGAGATGAGATTAGATCCGAACAAAAGCAAATGGAGAGATTTACCATAGAAGGTGAGGTTCCTAAAGGAGAAGCAAAGAGGCAGGGAGTAAGAAGGCACCTTTGCTTTCACAGGTAGAGAAGACCATAGCTCAGGAAACGGATGTAGAATTTAGAGCGGCTTATCCCGTTAGAGTTAGCCAGGCAGCATTACAGGAAACACCCACAGGAATTCACAATGTTCCCTAGAGGGACCAGGGCACGCTGTTAGATGATCTTAGAATATGCAGGGATGTAGAGGCACATGAGTATAAGGCCAGTCTCCTGGCAGCTGCCTTGGCAAATTACACCAGATCTAAAAGAAAATGCTTCAGTTGTGGGAAGATAGGTCATCTTCAAAGAGGATGTAGACAGTTAACCAAGACAGAATATTACAAGAGGGTAAAATTATAAAATGTAAAAAGCCTGAAGACTTAATTGAGCCTGTAACATTATTGGTAAACGTAGAGAAAAACTGTCTGTTAGTTCAAGAACAGCTGAACAAATTTATTAAGAAATTTTTAAGTCTTTCAAATCATCCTAAGTGTAGTCAGAAGTTTTCAACTAGTAGTTTTATTAGGTCAAAGCCTAACAAGTTAACTGAGATTACCAGCAGTCCTTTAACATATGCACTGTTAAAACAGAGAGAAAGAGAAGAGTAATCTGATGTATGACAAAGTTCATTTGGTCTTTTTTTAAAAATTCATTTCATGTGGGGCTCATACAATTCTTATCACTAACCATCCATCCATCCATTGTGCCAAGCACATATGTACCTTTGTTGCCATCATCATTCTCAAAATATTTGCCTTCTACTTGAGCCCTTAATATCGGCTGCTCATTTTCCCCCTCCTTCCCCACTCCCCCATGCCTCGTGAACCCTTCATAATTCATAAATAATTATTATTTTATCTTATGTTCAACTGTCCCCCTGCCCTCTTCTCTGCTGTCCATTCCCCCAGGGAGGAGGCTATACATAGATTCTTGTAATCAGTTTCCCCTTTCTACCCCACATTCCCTCCACCCTCCAGGCATCACCACTCTCATCACGGGTCCTGGAGGAGTCATCTGTCCTGGATTCCCTGTATTTCCAGATGCTATCTGTACCAATGCACATCCTCTGGTCTAGGGAAATAGAGGAAAGAGCTAGGAGGTAAAGGGCATTTATAGAGGTCTAGATAAAGACATGTACATATGCAAATATATTTATATATGAGGATGGGGAAATAGATCTACGTGCCTATATCTATAAGATTAGTATTAAGGCAGTAGAAGGACATTGAACCTCCACTCAAGTACTCCCTCAATGAAGAATATTTTCTTCTGTTAAGTTGGCATTCTATGATGCTCACCCTCCCAACACAACAGCTGAAGACAAAACAGGTGAATAAGCAAATGTGGTGAAGAAAGCTGATGATGACTGGCTATCAAAATATATAGCATTGGGGTCTTAAAGACTTGAAGATAAACAAGCAGCCATCTAGCTCAGAAGCAACAAAGCCCACATGGAAGAACACAACAGCCTGTGCCATCATGAGGTGCCGAAGGGATGAGTCATCAGGCATCAAAGAACAAAATTTCATATCATTGGGTGAACACCTCCATGATATGATCGCTGGGGACAAATGGGTGGATAAGAAATGTGGCGAAGAAAGATGATGGTGCCTGGCTATCAAAAGGTATAGCATCTGGGGTCTTAAAGGTTTGAAGGTAAACAAGCGGCCATCTAGCTCAGAAGCAACTATGCCCACATGGAAGTATAAGGCATCATCAGAACAAAACAATCTTATCATAGTGAATGAAGGGGGAAGTGCAGAGTGGAGAACCTAAGCCCATTTGTTGGCCACTGGAGATCACCTTGCAGAGGGTTCTAGGGGAGAAGACGAGCCAGTCAATGTGCAATGTAGCACTGATGAAAAATATAACTTTCCTCTAGTTCCTAAATGCTTCCTCTCCCCCACCACTTCCCCACTATCATGATCCGAATTCTACCTTGCAAGTCTAGATAGGGCAGAGGATGTACACTGGTGCAGATAGGAGCTGGAGGCACAGGGAATCCAGGGTGGATGATACCTTCAGGACCAGGGATGTGAGTGGCGATACTGGGAGGGTAGAGGGAGAGGGGGTTGGAAAGAGGGAACTGATTACAAGGATCTATATGTGACCTCCTCTCTAGGGGGTGGACAACAGAAAAGTGGGTGAAGGGAGACGTTGGACAGGGAAAGATATGACAAAATAATAATTTATAAATTATCAAGGGCTCATGAGGGAGCAGGGAGGGGGAGGGAGGGGAAAAATGAGAACCTGATGCCAAGGGCTTAAGTGGAGAGCAAATGTTTTGAGAATTATAGGGGCTGAATTACATATGTGCTTTACACAATTGATGTATGTATAGATTGTGATAAGAGTTGTATGAGCCCCTAATAAAATGATTAATAAAATAAGAACAAAATATCATAACATTGTGAATGAAGGGGTGTGCAGAGTGGGGACCCAAAGTCCATCTGCAGGCAAGTAGACATCCCCTTACAGAAGGGTCATGGGGAGGAGATGAGTTTTTGAGCTATTGTAAATAGAGTGTAAATAGAGTAAATAGAGTGCAAGGTCCTTCTGAAGCTTTTAATCAATTGATTATGGGGCTTTTTCCACTTCTGTAGCCCGGGTTTTAATGGAGTTGACTTGATCTCCTGCCACTCATGATTTTGTCACGCTTTCCTTTGTTTTCCATCATTTCTACGTGTCCATGTGTCCTTAGCTCGCCTCATGGCCTCATGATGATGGTTGCCTTCACCTAGATGATTCCAGGTGTCATGTTATAGATATAATAAAGACTTCTCTATAAAATTTATTTGAATCCAGGTCTCCCACCACCAGAATCAATCCAATCAAAAAGGGGGATATCAGAGTAGAATTTCAGTTTCTCATGTCCCCCATGATTTCTGGAGCCCAAGTCTCTATCCTTCCACGTATCCATGCTTTCTGTAATGTGATTTTGTGTCTCCTCCTATAAAATGGTCAAGGTTACTTGTATACTCTTGGGTGTTACCTGATTTGGGAAATTGCATTGACACATAGTAAGCAGGAAAACCAACAACTTGCAGAAAACTGGGATAGTATTGAGTCTAAGCTTCAAGAGGCCTTACGCATTTGCGCTTTCTGTCGTGGAATTCTACCAGCTGTCATCATAGGAACCTAAGATTAGTCTTGAGAGAGAGAGAGAGAAAAGTCAGTCTCCCGAATAGCCCCAGCTGATGGCCAGGCAATATCGACAGATGATAGGCATGTCAGTGTTTCTATGTTAGCATGCACCCATTTGACCTCCAGATAATGAAAAACAACCCAGCCAAGGACAGTCAAGACTGACCGATAGAAGCAGAACTGTGTATCCATCTAACTCACTAATGAACTTGAGAACAATGGAAGTGGTTACCGTTTTCAGTCATTGCATTTTGAGGATGGTTTGTCAAATTTAGTAACTAATTAATGCATCATCCTACATTACATTATTACTCCCGCTTACCTCAGGGAGCTCTTAGCCCCACCACGGCTTTATTTCCCTTCATCGAACTTAGAAAATGACCAGGTGTACATTTCATTAAGTTATACCATTATTGTCTATCTCCCAAAATGAGAATTAAGCTAGTAATATTTGTAAGTGACAAGAGTAAGCACTCAATAAATTTTGATTAAGCAAATTATATGGATTTTTTTCTTCCTTTCTCATGCATTTCCCCCTGACTTCACAGTGTAGTGGCTGTACAGGCCCCAGTCCATTGTTCCTGCTGTCCAGGGCGCCACTGCTCTGTGATCAGGCTCTTCTGCTGAAAGACCTGGATGTGCCCATGCACTTCCATGAGGCACACGTTCCCCAGTGAGGTAGTTAGTTTATTGTGCCAGCCTGGTGGATAAACACATATGGGGTTAATTGAAGGGCAGAGGGATAAATGACTCAGCGAGCCTGGCCTTTCTTGTTCTTGGGTCTCTAGCTTTCTGATGGTCAGACCAGCATGCAGCTGCCTTGGCCAGTTCCCTGCTTGAGCTGGAAAGGCACACTTCCTGCAAGACATCCTTGAGGAGAAGCCACATGGACCTACCTGATGCAGCCCTGGGTGCCGGAGCAGCCGTGTGGAGACCCCTACTAGTGCTGAGATGCTTACATGATCCCTGATTTGGCTTTCCCCTGTAGTTGGCATATTTGCGTCTGTTTTGTGAGATGGAGGAGGACTTTGTGGATTGGTGTTGGACATATGGGTTAATGGGTTAATGTTCTTATGGGTTTGGGCAGCACTGGGTTGGGATGATTCCTCGATGCACAGTAAATATTTATATAAAACTCTCTCTTATACATGAGTTTCTGTGGATTTGTTTCTCTAAAGTACCCAGAATAACACATCCATCATGCAATAGCAGCTTCCTTTGGGGCTTGAAGGACAGGACCAGAAGGCAGAAACTGAAGCCTAAGGGTTGATAACTGTGTCCTCTACCTCCCTGTACGTTACTGCCCACTCTTAATTTAGGTTTTCCCAGGGATGTCATGGATTAGTGGCTGTACAGACCAGAGTCCATTATCCTGCTGTCCATGGCACCACTGCTCTGGCAGCAGGCTCTTCGGCTGAAAGGCCTGGATGTGCCCATGCGCTTCCACGCGGCACATGTTCCCCAGCGTACAGTAGCAGCCTCCCATGGGGCTCGAAGGACATGACCAGAATATGCAGAACCTGGGGAATAAGGGTTCAGCCCTGTGTCCTCTACCCCACCCCCCCGTGCTCTGCTGCCCGCTCTCAATGAAGGTTTCCCCAGAGATGGTCAGCGCTGAGTTCCAGTGTGGCCGCCCGAAGTAAAAGAGAGGCCATCAGAGACAGCACATACATGATTCCTTAATATCAATACTGAAAACAATTGCACATCCACTATCAGAGAAGCGTGGTGGTCCGAGTTCACCAGTCAAGTTCACTGAAATCACTCCTGAAGCAGGATTTTGCTAACCTATGGTTACTTCAAAAGCACATAGACAGGAGACTCCAAAATATTTTTTTCCTCCTTTGATGAGGCTGTTTGCTTCCTTTCTCTAGTGAGGCATTTACCCTTCACTTCAGCATTTTAATGCTTTCATGTCTGGAGGTCTTCATATTAGCCTTTCAGAAAGCATGGAAGTCAAACTTGTCTTTCTACACAATTTAGGGCTTTGATGTTGTTTGTTTCTTTTTTGGGGATATATGTATATATATATTAGGGCTTTGATTTTGTTGTTTGAGTCTTTGTTTGGGGTATGGATATATACATTCCTATTTTCCCTTTTACTCAGCAACATGACTGTGGATAAAGTTTCTCCCCTAAATCATCCTGAATCTCCAATTCTAGAGATGCTTCACCAGCAACTATGATTTGGGGGCTGAAGAGCAGTATACATCCTTGAAAATGTCACCTGCTGAATCACATCTCTTCCGTTCCTTCCTCCTTGGACCTGCTTCTGCTGGACGGACTAACACTTCCAGCAGTCCCACATGGAAGTGCCCGATTCTGAGAGAAGAGCCCAGTGCAGAAGGAAAGGAAGAGCCAGGGCAAGAACTGGAAGGTGCTCATGGTGCTCTCCCAGACGCAGGTGGGCATGTCCAAAAGACCACCTTCAGAAACAGAGAGAACTCAGCCTCCAGCAAACGCAAGACTTTTCCAAAGTCTGAAATCTCAGCTGCAAACAGGTTAAGCCCTGGCTCCCGGACCAGAGAAGGAAATGTAAGAGGGGCCACAAAGAATGACCAAGGTGTGACTCAGATCTCTGCACCCACAGAAACCTGCAACTCTGTACTCCCTACCACCAAGGACGACTTCCCTCTGAAGACCTTCCAGTGCGGAGCACACGGAGCTGGAGCAACCACACCTGGACCCTCACAGTGGGAACGGTGCGGTCAGGCTGGGAGCGAGCACACCTGGAACAGTAATCAGGTGTGGAATACTCAGCAGTGGTGCCCACGCCTGGAAGAAGCAGTCCTGGAGCAGTCTGACCTGGAACAACCCATTCCAGAACTGTGGAGAGGATGCCCTGCGGCCCCAGTTCCCACAAACTTCTATCTGTGACCTGGAAGCCATCATACAAACTTCAGATTTCTTTTACAATCACTCCATATGCCTACAGTCTGAAGATTTTACAAAGATGGATGACTACCTGGGCAATGACTGTGTGACTTTTTTTTTCGTAGGACGTCTTGTTTCAGAAGGTTCTGCCTTGATCTCCTGGTTTTCCTAGTTCCTGTGTATGGCGGGGGCGGGGTGTAGATTTGAACAAAGATTCAATAATAGCCTCCTGACTGTTTAGTCAGTTGCTCCGGACAGCATGGGAAGAGATGCTCAGCCTCTCTATAACTGTATATTATACTAACTTGGATATGTTTCAGAGGCAGACTTGAGAATAGGAACTGAAAGTACAAGCTGCCCGGCAAAGGATTGTTTGTATTTTTTAGGACTGGGGATCTTCTTACTAAACAACTTAGGGGTGGGGGGAGGTTCAGGCATAACCTTCATTGAATTCCTCTACCTTCAGTTCTGTTTTAACCATCAACTTTAGCTTGCTTCTTCTTTCTATTCTGGTATTTTGTATTTTGCTATATCATGGTAATGACAGTACCAGTATGACTGACTGACTTCCAAATATTGTTACAAATAAGTAAAATAATATCTGTGTTACCTTAAATATGTTCATTCAACAGATACAATTACCTTCCTCGCCCTCCCTCTTGTGCCGTAGGTCTACACTACGTAATACATGATAGAGTATTTAGAGACTATGACTTCCACCATCGGAGTAGACTTGGATGCATTCAAAAGGAAGTTGAAAGTGGATGAAAAAAGTCATGGAGAAATTTGTCACATAGGTTTTTATGACCCAGCAAGTGGATTCTGATACACTGGGATTCGATAGGACACATTAAAGCTACACCTAAGTTTTCCTAGGATGAAACTTCAGGAGGAATTTTGTAAAATCTTTTCTCACATGGCACCACTGCAGGGTTCGACCCACTGACATTTCCGTCAGCTGCTGATTGCTTGATCAGTGCTCCACGAGGGCTCCTTTCCCCTCGGGCTACAGAATCAGAGACTCTCCTTTGAAGACGGGGCCACTGAACGAAACGGAGAGAAGAGGAAGGGGCAGGAAATGGGCAGTGAAAATGTCCACTGAGATGGACTAGAAGACCGAGCGGCTTCTCTGTCTGTATGAAGACAGTCCACGAAGTCGGATGGAGTAGTTGTGTTCTGAAACATATTGTCATTCTACCATCTGAACAACAGCAAGTTTTAGCCTTGTTTTTTACTATTAATATTTGCTGTGATTAGTATTTTTATTATATATGTGTATTTCATCATTTTATCTCTAGCTTTTTTTGAGGAATGGGACAGTAGGTCTTAGTAGGTCTTATTTTTATTAGTTTATAGATGGATATGTAAGTTTCTGAGTTTGTTTAATCTAACCTAAAAATCTTTCCCCTTAAAGCAATAACAACAATGACAACAAAAAACAATTTTTATTCTTTAGCAGTGTGTAACCTTAATTGAGGGATTATACTGGATTCTATGCAACTAAAGACTGTATGCATATGGAGTGATTGTAAAAGAAATCTAAAGAAGAAAAGAAAGAAGAAGAAGTGGAAGAAGGAGAGAATCCCTGATATAAACTCTAGACTTAATCTATAGGAGATATTTTTGTTATCATTTTATTAGGGGCTCATACAACTCTTATGACAATCCATACATACATCAATTGTGTAAAAAGAACATTTGTACATTCATTGTCATCATTCTAAAAACATTTGCTCTCCACTTAAGCCCCGGGCATCAGCTTCTCATTTTTCTCATCCCTCCTCACTCCCACCTCCCTCCTGAACCCTTCATATTTTATAAATTATTATTTTGTCATATCTTGCCCTGTCCGATGTCTCCCTTCACCCACTTTTGTTGTCTGTCCCCTGGGGAGAAGGTTATATTTAGATCATTTGTAAATGTCTCCCCCTTTCCAACCCACCTTCCCTCCACCCTCCCGGTATCGCCACTCACACCACTGATCCAGAAGGGATCATCGGCCCTGGATTCCCTGTGTTTTCAGTTCGTATCGGTACCATTATACATCCAGATTTGTAAGATAGAATTGCTTCATTATAGTGGAGGGGAGGAGGTGGCATTTAGGAACTATAGGAAAGTTGTATGTTTCATCATTGCTGCAGCGCACCTTGACTGGCTTGTCTCCTCCCCGAGACCCTTCTGTAAGGGGATGTCCAGTGGCCTACAAATGGGCTTTGGTTCTCCACTCAACACTCCACCCCCTCATTCATGATTATATGATTTTTTTTTTGTTCTGATGATGCCTGATACCTGATCCCTTTGATACCATGTGATCGCACAGACTGGTGTGTTTCTTCCATGTGGGCTTTGTTGCTTCTGGGCTAGATGGCCGCTTGTTTACCTTCAAGCCTTTAAGACCCCAGACGCTATATCTTTTTATAGCTGAGCACCATCAGCTTTCTTCGCCACATTTGCTTATCCACCCATTTGTCATCAGCAATCGTATCATTGAGGTGAGCACACAATGATATGAGTTTTTATTCTTTGATGCCTGATAACTGAACCCTTTGGCAGCTCGTGATCACACAAGCTGGTGTGCTTCTTCCATGTGGACTTTGTTGCTTCTGAGCTAGATGGCTGCTTGTTGGGCAGCATCAGCTTTCTTCAGCACATTTGCTTATTCACCCACTTTGTTTCCAGCGATTGTGTCGTGAAGGGCATAACTATGCTTATACCTCTACCCATACCTTTGTTTCCTAGATCTTTCTTGTGTTCCACTTTACCTTCCCCCCGCCCCACCATCATGCTCTCCTTCTTCAGCCTCTTAGTAATTCCTCTCGGCTAGATTGCTGTTTCTCCAACACCATCATGATCTAGACGTCCTCCTGGTTGTTCCTTTTATTTCCCTAGTTGCTCCCCTCTCTATAGCATTGTTTGTTTACTCCTCCTTTCCCCCACCTCCTCCTCTCCACAAGTCTCTCTGAAAACATTGGTTCCTTTGCTTTCTGCTCAGCTTGCTTCCCATGCCTATCTTATACTGGCAGGCAAAACAACAATGATAGAAACAAAACAAAACAAAGATTAAATAAAAACAGAAAAATTGGAAAAGAAAAAAATAGCAACCACCTCCCCCAAATCATACATAATTCCAGGGTCTATCTGCTTACTTTTATGACCTTGGGGGTGGCGGGAAGGAGTGGGAACTGCCCCTTCTAGTCTGAAGTCGATTTTAGGGGCTCCTCAGAGGCCACCCTGATCTTAAAGTAAAAGTAAAGTGAATCTTAAAGGAAATGTAAAAGTAATCTTAAAGTAAAATGAAAAAAAGAGAAATTTGAACCTGTCATGCCTACCACGAGGAGCCCTGTTGGCATGGTGTTTTCTCAATGTGCTGCCATCCTGAAGGTCACCAGTTCAAAGCTACCAGCTGCTCCACTGTAGAAAAATGGGACTTTCTACTCCCATGATGAGTTAGTCTCAGAAACAAAGAGGGCAGTTCTACCCTGTCCTATGAGTCAGCACCAACTCGATGGTAGTGTTATTCCCACAACCACTAGAAAGCTGTAATTTCATTGAGAAAGAGAACTTGAAAACATTAACAGAAATTCCTTGTGAAGATGTGAACACCACCCCTACAGGGAGTCTCATTATAAGTCTGTGTGGCTTTGGTGTGTCTTTAACTCTCCAATCTTGAAGTTGATTGAAGTTTTCAGAGTTGGTAAGGCCAGCATTTGGTAGACCCCCTAGAAAGTTGTTTTCCCATCCTATATGCTCAGGGCACCTAAGAAAATGAGGAAGTGACACGACAGAGACCATTCCCACTTTACACTTGGACATCGTGGGAGTGTATTTAAAGAAATACATGAGAAACTTGACATTGTACGCGAAACACAGGACAATATGAAAGGAGAGCTGTGATCTGAAAAATAATAGATACATACATACAAGTAATTTCTAGAAATTAGAAATACAATGAGCAAACATTTAAATCTTAATTGTGGAATGTTAGAGCAACTTTACACCCTCACTTAAATAAAGTGTGTAGAATAAGAATTACAGATCCCACATGGAAGAGCCTGAAATCATTCATTAAAATGATGTACTCATCTGATCACCTAAAAATTTGAGGTTTATATTCACCTGAGATACAAAAAAAGAAAGACCTATGATTTTCTTCTGAATGAAAATGTTTTTTCATTGCTTTTTCTAAAACTTTAAATCAACTTTAGCCATTGAAAATTCTGCAAATCACCATCCTACTCTGACACGCATGGGATTTCCATGATTGACAAAGAGTCTTCAGTCTCGCAGTAGCTCCCCAGGTCTTTCTGCAGTGGCGCTGCTGTACGAATTCAAACCAACACTTTTCCAGGTCATAGTTAAGCACAAGCCATTTGCTCAAATACTGCCAATTATGCCTTAATTTTTATAAAGAATCTAAGACAATAGCTATGTTCAAAAGGAAGTCAGAAAATCACATATTGAAATATTGTTTTAATGACAGCCCTAGAATCTAAGATCTACCTTCATACTCCCTGGCTCTTACCATCAATGCCCATCTCCAGCACTCCACCTCGACCCCGCCCTGCTGATTGGAGCTGATCAATGAAACATTTTCTGGGGAATGAGACCTGAGCAACATCAGACAAGTGAGAAACTGCAAGATGTTGGTGCCATCCAGGTCTTCAATCTTGACTGTGTTTGACATGAGAACATATTAGCAAACCTAGTTTTGTTCCCAGAATTGTCCTCCTAATCAGACATATATATAATTTTAAATGCAATATAAAATGGATTCTATAAGCAACATAAGACTCTTATGTTTCATAGGAAAACACTATTTTGGCTAGATCTTTCTTCTAGCCTTGATTATTACAACATCTAATCATGATGCCTGTGTGCCCATCATTGCAGGTTAGAGCCAGCAGAGGGCGCACACAAGCTCGAGAATTCTGGCTTCTCTATTGGGAGGGGGTTTCGATCAACCTCAGGACCAAGGAGAGCGTAGGTTACACTAATGAGAAACACCACCTAGCCTAGCAATAGCATAAGACAAGACAGACTCCCAAGTATTTCATTTGCCACGCCTTCCATGTGGATGGGGTGCCTACCAAGTTCTCTGACACCTGGTCTGTGGGGCCCTTCACACAGTATCAGTAAACTTATGAACAAAGATTAGAGTCCAGTACTGCTTTCCAACAGCAGAATAGTCTCTCACAGTCATGTGACCCTAAAAATGAGTATTAAACTCCTACCAAGGCAGGGACAAGTGTCTCTGACGCTTGTCATTGAGTCCTTTCTCATTAACTGCCACAGAGACTAATGTCTCTTGGATAGGGCAAGTGCTTTGGCTCCATCGCTAAACTAACGGCTTGCATGTCAGTCACACGGCGCAGCTCCACAGAAGGAACGCCTGCCAATCTGCTCCCATGAAAGCGACGGCTAAGAAACCTCGCGGAGGAGCTGATTCTGTACTCCCAGGATTGCCCAAGCCAGAGCCTATTCAATGGCAAGCAGGGCTGGCTGGCCTCACAGAGACTGTTAGGCTTGGTTTGTTCTCAGTGAGAAATAAATTGGTGTCATAGAGTCAAAATCTACACAGCTGGATAAGGAAAGCATCCACAGCAAAAGACAAAAGGAATAAATGCGCCCTCATAAAAAATTATCACTGCATGGTTTAAAATCAGAAAGGTGTGCATAATCAAGGTTACAACTCTCCCCACACGTATTCAATCTGTTGCCGAGCAAATAACCTGGTTCTTTAGAGTTGCCACCCTAGGGTTTCCTGATCCATAATTTTAATGGCATCCCTTAGTGAGGTGTTTTGTTAGGTGGGACCGCTGTAAGTGGCAAGCCCTATTCATGTAGTAAGCTGCTGATTGCTTAACCATAATGGCTTCTTAACCGGAGCATGTTAGAATAAGAGATTTGCCTGAAAGATTTGAAAGAAATGGAGAGAGGAGGAAAGAGGAGAATAAAATTGTGGGGGCAGAACTTCAGTAGCATGAGCTTAAAAGGATTTGATAGACACTAGGATGAGTGGAGAAAGGAAAACCTGCAAAGAAGAATACTGTTTCTCTGAGGGGAATGTTGAAGGATGCCCAGGGATTGACATTGGAATGGTCCAAAGTTGGGAGATAATTGTAGAGAAAATAAAGAGAGCAGGAGAAAAAGTAATTTTTAAGATCAAAATGTGCGAGAGCCAAAAAAGATGCAGGAAGTACAGGATTGTTACTGACACAGAGGGGCATAGCTTTAGCCTGCTGTTCCTCAGTGCTGGGAACATGACCTGCTCTGAGATTCGGTCTGTGGAAGACTTGGTTTGGGAACAAAACAAACATAACAGGCACCCTGCCCACTTACAGTAAAAGTTCTTTTCCAAGTTAAGGGTGCCCTAATCCAGCAAGCTTGAGTGAGCACAATCATCTGGTCATGCCAGGTCTTGTAGACAAGGAATGGAGTTTGAGACCTTGGGGCAGTGGCTGGATGCCTCCCGTTTCTGAGGACCGGGCCTATGTGTCCCATTACAGAAGCTCGCTGATCCTTGTAACTGACCTGTTAAACATTCCCTCAACTTGTCAGGTAGATTAGGGTAGATAACTTGCTTGTTGAATTTTTGAAGCAGCTAGGGGAAGCTGTAACCATGCTGCTTCCTTCTGCCAGGTGCTTGCGGAAATAAACTCAGAATTTCTCAAATTAACCCTGTCTCTCTGTTTAAAACATTAACAGGCATCTTGAGCCTTATCACCAGCATGAATGGTTGAGCTTGAAAATTTTTCTGTGCATTACTCCATATCTGCCTTGGAATCTGTCAGGTTGAATAAATCAGGTCACTGATAAAACCTCCTCGCAAAATCTATAGAAGTGTTTTAAAGAATTTTTCAAAGATCTCCCACTAACAGAGCCTCAGAAGAAGCCACATCCATCAACTCTTTCCTAGACCTTGCAAGCACTCCAAGAGATTAGTGAGGAGATGCAGCCTCTGGCACAGACAGGGGAAGCATGCAGGCAGGTGGTTGAGCAGAAAGGAAGCAGCTGGTGCAGTGGAGACTCACCAACCTGAACCTACTGGAGGTTTGTGTCCGAGGCTGAATCACTGTGAGAGGAAAGCTATTATACTGTTGACAGTAATAATCTGCCACATCCTCAGCCTGGAGGCTGCTGATGGTGAGAGTGAAGTCTATGCCAGATTGCCTGCCACTGAACCGGCTGGGGACCCCAGATTGCAGTGAGGATGCTTCTTAAATGAGAAGCCTGGGGGGCTGTCCTTGTTGCTGCTGGTACCAGGCCACATCGTTAGTAACACCCTGACTGGGCTTGCAGTTGATGGTGACGGTCTCTCCTGTAGACGCAGTCCGGGAGGCTGGAGACTGGGTCATCACGATGTCCCCACTGGCACCTGCAATCACAAATGAGCAGTGAGCAGACAGACACACACTTTGTCATAGGCGCTTTGAAATACACTAGTTTAAGTACCCAGGAACCTTCTTAGTGGTCTCCATGTCACCCGTAATTGCCTGCATTTGTAAACGGCTCTCATATTCCACTGCATCTTGAAATGTTTTTTTTTTCAGTTCTACACAGATTTTACATTAAAAGGATGGAGGCAGTTTAAAAATCCTCACCAGAGACCCAGAACAACAGGGACACCAGGAGCAGGCTGTGAGGCACCATCTCGCTGTCCCTGCCTGCCTGCTGCAGCTCAGCTCACTCTGCAAAGACCCCATTTATAGTCTGAACAGTCAGGTTGCCTGCAGAGTCTATGCAAAGCAGTCAGCCTACTGCAAAGAAATCACGTGGAAAACAGGTTGTGAAAGTCACCCAGGGGAACCAACAGCCAAAAACTTTAGCACAGAAAGTAGAGCCATGACTACAAAAGCCAACAAAGTCCATTTAGAAGACCTGATATCAATTTAGAAGCTTTAAGGCTACACACAATTAGATGACTCGATTTAAAATGAATTTATTTTGAGTGGGTTCATATTTCATAAATTATGGGTTAGGTTCTCCAGATCAACACTGTTGGTGAGATCATAAAAATGAAGAAAAAAATAACAGAGGATTGAAGAAGAGCAGGGGGGTGGGAACTTCAAAGAGGTGTAAGGTGAAAGAAAGAGGAAGAGACAGTAAGGAAGAGGGGAAAAATAAGGGAACAGAAAAATCCATGAATATTTGGCACAAAGTTTTCAAACTACTCTGCTGTATTTGTATTGAAGTATGTTCCTTAGAGCAGTTGTATGCATTCCAGTACTATAGGCCCTCAATTAATGTGCATACCCATGAAGCTTAGAGCATTTATGTTGTCATTGCTTTAAAGAGAACAATAATTAGATTAAACCCAGTGACACACATATCCATAAACTATAAGAAAATGATATTAATCTAATGAATCATAAGACTTCAGAGAATCTGGAAGTGAAAAACTAGAAAATATGCAGATATCATAAGACATTCCACCATTTAAAAAATAAGACAATAAACTCATTGCTATTGATACGATGGAGACTCATACCAAATCCATGTGTTACACAGTGCAAGTACTCTACTAGGCTTTCTGGACTGTAATTCTTTTTTATTCTTCCTTTCTTTTTTTAAACTTTTTAAATAATTTTATTGGGGCTCATACCACTCTTATCACAATTGATACATACATGCATCGTATGTCAAGCACATTTGTATATTTGTTGCCCTCATCATTCTCAAAACATTTGCTTTCTACTGAGTCCTTTGTATCCACTCCTCATTTTTCCCCTCCCTCCCAACTCCCTTCTCTTTCATGAACCCTTGATAACTTATAAATTATTATGACTTTGACATGTTTTACACTGACTGATGTCTTCCTTCACCCACTTTTCTGTTGTACATCCCCCAGGGATGAGGTTATATGTAGTTCCTTGTCATCGGTTCCCCGTTTCCACTCTGCCCTTCCTCCACCCTCCTGGTATTGCCACTCTCACTGGTCCTTAAGGGATCATCTGCCCTGGATTCCCTGTGTTTCCACTTCCTGTCTGTACCAGTGTACATCCTCTGGTCTAGCCAGATTTGTAAGGTAGAATTGGGATCATGATAGTGGGCGGGAGGTGGGGGGAATGTGGGAGAGGAAGCATTTAGGAGCTAGAGGAAGTTGTATATTTCATCGTTGCTACAATGCACCCTGACTGGCTCGTTGCCTCCCACGACCCTCCTGTAAAGGGATGTCAGTTGCCTGCTGGTGGGTCTTGGGTCCCCAATCTGTACTCCCTCTAATTTGCAATGATTTGATTTTGTGTTCTTTGATGCCTGATATCTGATCCCTTCGCCACCTCGTGATCATACAGACTGGTGTGTTTCTTCCATGTGGGCTTTATTCCTTCTGAGCTTGATGGCTGCTTGTTTGCCTTAAAGCTTTTAAGAACCTAGACCCTATATCTTTTGATAGCTGGGCACCATCAGCTTTTTGCGACTATCAAAAGATCTAGCATCTGGGGTCTTAAACGCTTGAAGGTAGACATGCAGCCATCTAGCTCAGAAGCAACAAAGCCCACATGGAAGAAGCATAACAGCCTCTGTGACCATGAGGTGTCGAAGGGATCAGGCATCAAAGAACAAAAAGGTCACGTCATTGTGTGCCCACCTTCCCGATAAGTTTGCTGAGATAAATGTGTTCATAAGGAAATGCAGTGAAGAAACCTGATGATGTCCGGCTGTCAATGGACTGTGATCCTTCTACGACATGTAACCAGACGTTTCTCCCACAGCCCCGCTGTGAGGGTTCACACTGCCCTCCTTCACGTCAGTAGTTGAGTGCAGATCCTTTTCAACATCCAAGGGACTTAACTCAGAAGTTAGGCATTTATACTGACATCTACAACATATAGTCTTTAACGCAAAATGAATTATTGCTCCAGAAACTTCATGTCATGATGCTGACACATTGAATTCACTATGAAGAGATTGCCGCTGTATGTGCCATCATACCGTCCCAACTCATAACGACCACTACAGACCAAAAATGAAACGTTTCCCCGCCCTATGCAATCCAAACAACAATGGGGACATGGAAGCCCATTATTATAGCCACTGTGTCCATCTCCCTTGCTGAGGATATCTTTTTCATAAGCATATCTTCTCTCTCTAGGGGCTGACCCTCCTGATAGCATGCCCAAAGAAAGTACAGAAAGTCTTGCCATCACCACTTTTCTGGAAGGTTCTAGCTGTACTTCCTCCTAGATTGAGTTGTGCTTCTATCAGTCCACAGTGTATTCAGTGTCCTTCCCCAATACCTTATGGTTTGGTGATAAAGAGAGAGATGCAATTTGAAGACCATGAAAATGTAACATATTTAAATGGCAAGACAAAAATATGACCTTATGGGTATAAGTGGATGACTACAGCCACATACCTAGAACAGACATTCATTTCTAGCACATACAAAACCCAAAACTCACCAGCATGAAGTAAATGCTGACCCTCAGAATAATGTATTTTATTTTCTAAACCTGTAACGCTTTATAGGAAGAGAGAGCTTTGTCATTTTCCTCACAGCAACTGTAGGGTTAAAACGCTGGCATTGCTGTTGGCAACCCAATGGGTAATCCAGCAGCCAGCAGGGCTCCTTCCCTGCACATGGAAGCCACCCACATATTCATATTTTGGGCCATAAAGAAAATCTGAACAAATATCACAGCACTGAAGCATATGGAGAATATCTGTTGGACATCATGCAATAAAACTAGCCATCAATAGCAAAACACAGTTTGAAAATATCAGTATTTAGAAGTAACAACATCGACAAGTATGGTTCACTTTATATATTTCCAAGTAAACTCAGATCAGAGAAAATACCCCACAGGTATGAAGTTGAAATAACACTTTTGAAAGAACTACTTGAAGGTATGAGATCATGAACAAAACCAGGTAGATTCTGGAGAAGAGTCAACAATTGGAAAAATTGAAAATTTGATATTCACATAATGAACCTAAGATAAAAAGGTAACTGTAAGATGTAAGGGGAGTCTGCCATGCACCTTGAGGTTGAAGGAATCTGATAAACCCTGGAACAAAGCTGACATTAGACATCAATGGTAAATAAAAGCTTAGGTTGACCCCCTTGATGGTGAGAAGTTCACTAGTCTCCGACAATCAGAGCTGGTCCACTGTCGTTGAACAAGAAAGAGGTGGTCCTCCAGGGAACAGGTGGGCACAGGAGAACAGCAGCCACAGGCTGGGCTGAAGGGCCTGCTTAGCAAGTGGTCCCACTGGTACAGTGGGAGGTCTCGAGTGACAGTGTCCTTAGCCCGTCATTTGTGGGAAGCTAATCGCCAATCCAGGTTGGGTCTGCAAAGGCATCAACAGTTAATGATTTCAAGGTGTATGGTTGGGGCAGAGGACATCATGGCCACATCGCTGAATGACCAAGCCATTAAGTGTGTCTAGTATGTGCCTAGTATGTCCTGTGACTAGTATGTCCTACCAACAATTTCATGGTTTTAAATGAGATACTTAACAGAAAACATAAATCTGAAGAATTTTCAGTTTTTCCCCTAATTTAAAAGCCTAGAAAAAAGGCCAATGTCATTTGGAAATCAAGAGATGATGACTAGCCTTGAAGTTATCCAGGTGATGCATTGGTTACCCAGCAGCCCTTCTGGGGAGGAATGGTATGACAATCTGCTTCCAGAGAGATCACAGCTTCAGAAAGTCCCTATAGCAGTTCTTCTCTGTCCTACAGAGACTGTGAAAGTCTCATTCAGATCAATAGCAATGGGTCTGTTTGGGGGATAATTGAACTTTATTGCAAAGTAAAGAAAAGGGCACATTGGTACAGAATATTCCAAAGAAGAACAATGAAAGAAATGGAGCCACCCAATAAAAGCAAGGTATGAAGCTAGAGGACCAGTGAGGTGAGAAGAGAATAAAGGTAATCAAAACATTCTGGAATTATCCTTTTAAATATGCTCTCAGTTTGGAAGCCAGAATGAAAGGGGAAAGTTCAAGTTTCTAGAGATGGTAAGATTTACCAAGGAAATGCTCATGGAACAACCCTTGACACCTTCAATGGGGGAAAAACAAACAGATATTCCTCAGGGGAACCTCCCTATCCCTCTCAATGCAGTTTTCCTAAAGATCTTTATCATAAACTACCATGATCAATCATGTCCTCTGATAAAATCTATTAAGATTGCCCCTTTGGGAATCTTCATAATCCTCTGAGCTGAACTCTCTTGCTTTGATTTAGTCCAGATCATCTTCTCAAAAGTCACTGTTTGATTGGACCTTGTGTCTAGATGCTATTACTAAATCCCAAATCCATTTCCATTTAGATTCATTCTGCTAAAAAATAAATATTCTATTAGCTTTTATCTGCTTCAAAAGACTGATGAAAAGATCAGCTCTTGGAGCTCGCTGACCTTCACACAGCACTTTGGTTCCCATCCAGAAGGCAGCCTGCTAAGGTCAAGAAGCTCACTCAGCGTTGAAGATGCTGAATCACCTAAGACCCAACTTCAGTAGTAATCACATCAACGGTCATTTGACCATCTTCTTTCACCATATTCTGGACTTCAGCTAGAATTTCTTCATTTGTCAAGATTCATGGGCTCCCTTCTCATGACTCATTTTTTATGTTTTCCCTACTTCCTTTAAGTTTTTGATTCATCTAAAAACTGATGTTTTTTTAGAGGGAAGCACTTTGGTATAATTGTTGTAAAATTTAAATGACTCAGTAAGAAGTCCACTTGACTTGAATGATTTTTAAATTTTTTTTCTTGACATTAAATATCTATGTGTCCCCCATGACACAAAAGGGATCCATGTTTTTGAAGACACCCTAAGACGTGTCTTCTGGGAGAAGAGTTCTGAAGCCAAATACTGATTTCAGAGTCATGTTTAAACATGTTTCGTTTATTAAATTTACATGTGGGACCAGACACCCCAGAAACAATACTGTTTCTCTATATAATATATGCATATGTATGTATAAACAATTATAAACTCATGGGCATCGAGTGGATCTAGACTTGTAGTGATTCCATAGGACAGAATAGAATGATGCCTGTGGGTTTCCAGGACTGTAACTCTTTTTGTGCGTAGAAAGTCTCGTCTTCCTCCTAAGGAACACTGGTGGCTTCATATTGCTGGCCTTGCAATTAACAGTCCATCTTGTAACTGCTAGGCCACTAGGGTTTCTTATAAACAGATAGAAGGAGATGTGTATTTTTTAATTGTGTTAAATGTATTGCAACAAAGCAGTTAGTGTTGCAGCAGTTTTTGCATGGTCCACCCTGGGCATTATTTACATTCATGTTCAGCCACTTCCAATATTAACTCCAAATTTTCCATCCAGTTTACAGAAGCTCTTATCGTACCTCCCCTTTTCCTTCTTTTCCGACCCCTGTTTCCCACTAATAAATTTTGGTGTCTACACACTTGTCTTTTGTAGATATTTAAATAAATGCAATAGCTGACCCTGTGATCAAATATTTTATTCAACATAAGCTTTTCAAGGTTAATATACATATTGCAGTATGCATCATGTTTAATGTCATTGTAGGTGGTTGAAAGTTTGCCCTCTGAAACACTCAGTACTAATACCTGGGTCTATAAGTGTTATATGATTATATGGTAGAAACTTTTAATTTATGAGGGTCTTGTAAAGGAGAGATTATCCTTCAATTTAGCTGGCCATGCAAGGTAAATTAAGAGCAACTTTTGGTCCCTTAGGAGACCAAGGTCTCGCTATCAGCGCCATACTGACAAATGTCTATGGCAGGGACTCTGGGACCTGGGGGGCCTCAGTTTGCTGGACAGAGCTATCCACCCTTCCCACATCCCAAGACAGATAGAACCTCAGCCTCCTTGGACTGACCCCTGAACCTCCCAGAAGAGTTCACGAGTATGGAGTTATAAATAGCAGCAATCAGGTTTGGGGCCTCCCCAGTGAGTAGGATCCTTCCATTCTACTGCACGTGAAGGCTAGCGGCTGTCTCTCTGGGCTGGCACACCACCTGAACTGCTTCCCTTCCCCTTCTCCTTCCCTCATCCCTTTCCCATTTAGTACTTTACCTCGTGCCTGCTCCCTGAGCTTGCCAATGGCTCTCAGGTCAGGATCAAACAGACTATTCATATTTAAGGGTGAAAGTGACTTTAAAGAACAGATCCAGAAAGAATATCAGATAACGCCATACCCAACTACCATACAAGAACTCTGGTACCTAGATTTCTCCTTTCCCCTAAAGTCCTTAGCAGATGCTCTAGTGAGCAGCCTTTCTATAGGGAAGCTAACCCATAGGGATGCCTTTCCCAAAATCACCTCCTGGGAGATGATGACACAGCCACCTGGGATGAGATGGTAGGAGGCATTTCCTACCAGTAAGTGCCCTCCTGAAGTCCCATCCTGCCTCAGACTATCATAATCAGCTACTTGTCTCAGGGACCTCGACCACGGGCATTGGGCACCAGCCCTTGGTGTGCAGGCTGAGCTGATGCCTAGTGCCAATCTGACCTGTGCCTTTATGGTTTCAGCATCTCAGACACTAACTTGCTTCTTTGCCTTGATGGCTTTTTCTTGTTTAAAAGTCATCTTCCATTGCTGAAGTAGTAGGGCAACATGCAGACTGCTTCTCTCAGTCCCCCCCTCGTTCAGAGTGAGGCTCTGAGCAGTAGGAGTGAATGCACTAGGAGGAAGTTTGGTGAGGGATACAAAGAGCAGAGATGCCGAATTCTGCGCTCAGTTCTTAACTTTGTCACTGAACCTTACAGAAAGGAGACAACGCCTGGGTGGAACAGTAGGACAGCATGCTGACTGCGTTTTTATTTTTTGCCCCCCTTCTGTTGCACGTTTCTTCTTGTTTGGTGGAAATAAGAAAGTTTGTGGTTCGTTCCCAGAGCCCAAAAGAAAGAGCACGCAAACTCACTGCATGACAAAGAGCTGGTTGGCATTCAGTCATTTCAAGAAGTTGTGTATGACCATGAACTGATGGTACCAACGATCTCCTGGGGAGCCTCTGTGCTCCCAGCATGCATTCATGAGATGCAGGTCTTGTTTCCAACAGGTGGTGTCAGGGATAGAGATACAGGGATTCTTTCTGGAGAAAGGTTCCATGAATTCTTCACCTTGAAGCAGTGGTTCTCAACCTTCCTAATGCCACGACCCATTAATACAGTTCCTCATGTTGTACTGACCCCCAAGCATAAAATTATTTTGTTCCTACTTCTTAACTGTAATTTTGCTGCTACTACTATGAATCAGAATGTAAATTGGAATGTGTTTTCTGATGGTCTTAGGTGACCCCTGTGAAAGGGTCATTGGATCACTGAAGGGGTCGCAACCTACAGTTTGAGAACCGATGCCTTAAAGGATCATCTTTATATTCTCTGGGGCTTCTTGAACGACAGAGACAAAACTGTTTTATTAGCATAAACTTATCGTGCCAGTCAATTCAATGGTTTAAATATACTAAAAGGGTTGTTTAGTCAATCCTGTGTTAGCCTTGGTTGAGTAGAAAAACAAATCCAGTGGCATTCATATATGTGTAAGAAAGAGGTTGAAGAAAGAAATTCATGGGCACTTATATGTGTTTAACTAAGAGCTCTATCTACAAGAGCAATTGAATATTGAGGCAATATCCCAGATCAGTCCAGATTAAGCCCATAAATCTGATATTAGCCCATATGTCCAATACCAATCGATAAAGTCCTCTTCAGATCCATAAAACACAGGGCATGGCGCTGAATGAAGGAAGATGACAGACCAGTGGGTGAGTATAAGCATCTCAGTGTCAGCACATGGCTTCTGCGGCTCCATCAGCCTCTCTCCGTGTGTCTACTCCACAGGGATCTCTCCCAGGGAGTGAGCACATGTCCTGCCTCCAACGAGCTATGTATCTGCTTAGCGTCTCCAAATGAGGTCACCAAGCTCTTACGTGATTGACAGGCGAAACGCCACCCCTTCACTCCTAAATCTCAAACTGTCAACAGATTATGTAACTACCACAGACCACCCCTTGTCAATTTAACACTTTCACACAACTCTATAGCCATATATAATTCTCAAAAAAAGTAAATAAAATTATACCTGTACCTAACAGGAAAAAACTAAAATACAAGCAATTCAATATGTGCCACCCTCATTTAAACCTAACATTCTATACGTGAACAAAACAAAAATATCCAATGCCCAACAATTGTAGTTAAGTAACACCTGCACCTTAATCCTATAATCCTATTGATATATTTCCCCACCTATGAAAAATGTATGTAAGGCAACCACTTCATGCCTTTATCCTCCAATTTGGGGTATCCAATTTCTATACTGTCCATTTACATCAAGGCAGTGCTCTGAGGAGAATCTTCATTCCAGTTGGAACCTTGTGAAATCTGAATCCATAAGCAAAGTCAAATAAGGACAGGCCATCCATAAATTCTGCAGCAATATGCACCAGTTCACAGGTTCAAATATCTTCTCTTCATCTGGTCAGGTTCTGTAATCTCAATGTGGGCTACCTCACTTAGCCTCGCCAGGGTACCCATTGTTCACCTCTCCTTTAAACCATGGACTGCTCACAAATTCTCAACAAGTCTAGCCCCCTTGTGCTAGGTGATGAACTTCAGACTAGTCAACCCGCTCTCGTCTTCTCCTCTAGTTCCTGGAAACCAGGTCCGCAGCGGTCAGTGGACAGACTCAAACTGTCTCTCTATTGTTGCATTTCTCCCACTTCCACCCAACAAGTGGAACCAGGTGGTCACCTAACAAGCATTTCATGTGGCAACAGGCTCCCTTTAACATTCAGTCCTAAGAAGAGTTTTCTTCATGCCTTAGATTTTTTCCAGTTTCTGACAAAAACCACTAGTTCAACCTTCCAATATCTTAAGAGTTCCCCTTTTCCTCCTATCTATCAACAATAGTGCCTTAGGCAAGACTCTCGGAATACAAGCATCCTGAGTACTCCAAAGCACTGTGTGGGGCTAATCTTTTCAGAGCCTTCTTTGCAGGCATGTCATAACCCAATTAAAGATTGAATTTTAATGTCTCAAGGAAAGTGGGCTTATAAACTCTCTATTTTCATATTCCCCAAGAATCATTTCTATAAATCCTTATATCAACAATAATAAGCAGAGGAAAACAGTATAAACAAAGTGGAATCAGATACTAAACTCAATTCTTAAAAGAGTCAAGTTCAATCCTTATCTAGCTTATTTAAATCTTTATCTAAATTATTCTCTTTTTAAAATCATTTTATTGGGGGCTCATACAATTCTATCACACTCCATACATACATCCATTGTGCCAAGCGCATTTGTACCCTTGTTGCCATCATCATCCTCAAAACATTTGCTTTCTACTTGAGACCTTAATATCAGCTCCTCGTTTTCCCACTCCCTCCCCACTACCCGCTCCGTCATAAACCTTTATTCATTTATAAATTATTATTATTTTGTCATATCGTGTACTGTCCGGTGTCTCCCTTCACTCACTTTCCTGTTGTTCATCCTTTAGGGAGGAAGTTATATGTTGATCCTTGGGATTGGTACCCCCTTTCTCCCCACCTTCCCTCCACCCTCCAGGCATTGCCACTCTCAGCAACATTATTCTATTGATACAAAATATGGGATTAGGTTTCTGGCTGAATCATGCCAGAGCCAACTTTTCTGTCAGCCCCTTTGGCCTTCTGTCAGCCATTTTCACTATGCAGTTCTGAGAAATTCAAGAGACCATTTGGCCATATGAGCTCCAGGTTCACATTTATCACAATCATTTTCATGATTTAAAAGAGGAATAACAAAACCAACTACCAATGAAACGAATCAAAACTTTAACTGCCCATATCCTTGCCAGAAAACAACACAGTAAACTGCATGGACATATCTGACCTCTGGCTAGCCAAAGAAGAAAAACTACCATCAGGCGCAGGTCATACAAGCACCCACTCTCCATTTTTATGATTTGTTTCTCTGGTACCCTACTACCAAGGTGGCATTATGTGTTAGTCTGGGTAGACTAGAGAAACAAATCCATAGGAACTCATATCCATATAACAAATTGTTATATTCATGAAACACATGCAATGACGCTGAAAGCAGGAAGAGCACAGACCAGTGGATGGGAAGTCTTGTAAGCATCTGACTGCTGGAAGCATCTCACTGCTGGAAGGGGTCTCCACATGGTTTCTCCGGCTACAGATGTTTGGCTCCATCAGCCTCTCTCCATGAGTCTGTTCCACAGGGATGTCTTGCAGGGAGTAAGTGCATGTCCCACCTCCAACGAGCTATTTATCTGCTTTGCACCTCCAAATGAGGTCATCAAGCTGTTACCTCATTGACAAGCTAACCCCTTCACTCCTAAGTCTAAAATTGACAACAGAATATGTAACTACCACAACAGGTTGAATACGATCCCTGTGCTTTTATTGATATTGAAATTGACATGAAATTATGTACCTACCACGTGTGCTTTTTTCTTTAGATAAGAGTAAATATATGTACATATACATTTCCTCCTCATTTTCAGCAAGCAAGACTATCCTACCTTCCTTTCTCCAACTCCCTCTTCTCCCATATCCCCCCAGAATCATTGGTCCCATTCTTTTCGTCTCTGAATTATTTATTCCACCTATCTTATCTAGACATGCAGATAGATTAATGAGTGCAAAAAAAACCCACCAAAGTCAAATAAAACAACAAAGGAAGTCAAAACCAACAAAACAATAGCAACAACAGAAAGCAAGAACAAAATAACAATAACAAACAGAAAGTCATTGATAAAAATGGAAGAGCCTATAAAGTGCTCAAGGTCTGTTTATGACTGTTTTCCAGTCGAGTCCGATGTGGTGCCACACTCTGTCTCCAAAGTCTATTTTTGGTATCCCCTGGGGGTTTCATCAGTCTGCTCCCCCTGCTGCTCTGCTGCATGCCCTCAGTGCCTCGCCCCAGCATGATGGGGCCGCACCGTGCACTATTCCCACACTGTGTCTCCAGTGCGTCATAGTTCAGTGAGGGACACGGTGTCCCGCAGTGGAGCCAGCCCTAAGATACTCTCCGTGCGTTCTCTGCTCTGAGCAGGAACATCATCCTTGAGGATTAGTGGGCCAGGATGTCCTCTCCTCCCTCTCCATCCCTTTGTGTTTCTCCCATGTGCTCTAATCTGACTCGACCCTCTCCCCAGCTGTTGCCCCAGTGCTGTCCTCTGAAGTGCATTCTTCAGAGGGTGGGACTTTCCACATAGTCTGAATTCAGGCAAGTCCCACAGACCTCTTATTGGATATCTGGTACATGCCTATATGTTGTGTTCACGTCTTGGCACATCGGGTTGAAGCCTGGTCTCTCTCCTTCTCCTGTGGAGATATAAACAATAACCTCTCCTTGGATGGATTGATTAGTGCCCTGCACCCCACTACTCATGTCTCTTTCTTGTCTCTTTCTTTCCCCCTCTTATTTAGTTGGCTGCCATATGTATCCCTGGATTGAGTTTGGCCCCCTGCCATAATTGTTGGACCTCATCCCAGGGATATACATTTATAGTAGTTTTTTCCCCTATGCACCGTTTTTGTTGTTGTTGTTTAAGCTTATCTCAGTGGACTCATGTTGTGTTTGTCATTTTGTGCTTGGCTTACTTCACTTGGCATGATTTCTTCCAGTTCTTCCCATGCGGCAATGTGTTTCATGTATTCATCACTGCATTTTAGGGTAGCATAGTACACCATTGTACATATGTACCACAGTTTTTTGATCCATACATCTATTGATACATCCATCGAATTTGGGTTGTTTCCAATTCCTTGTTATTGTGCACTGTGCCATGATGAACTTTGGAGCACAAATGTCTGGCTGTGGTTTGTTTCTTGCCTTTTCTGGGTATATGCCCAGTAGGGGGATTCCTGGGTCATATGGTAGCTCAATTTCCATCTATTTTAGATATCGCCAGATCAATGTACAATGACTGTATCGATGTCCAGCAGCAGTGTCAGCATTAGCAGTGTCCAGCATTAGCAGTGTCCAGCATTAGCAGTGTCATTGCTAATGTTGTTTTCCCAGTCTGTGGTCTCTCTTATTACTCTCTTGGTGAATTCTTTCGATGTACACAGGTGATTTATCTTCAGGATATCCCACTTGTCTATTTGTGACCCTTCTGTATTTGTATCCTTCCAAATTTCTGATAGCCTATGTAGTCGCTGTGCTAAGGTTCTCAGGTTTCTCCCAAATCCCTCATTATTGACACTAATTGTTTGGGGTTTTATCTCAAGATCTGTGATCCACCTTGAGTTTATTCTAGTGCATGGAGGGATGTCGGGTCTTGCTTTATTGTTCAGCAGCTAGATATCCATTTTTTTCCAGCCCCACTTATTAAAGAGGGCATCTACTTCCCATTTGGCATTTTTGGGCCCATATCAAAAATCAGTTGCCTATATGCTGATGTTTTTATCACTGGGTCTACAGCTCATTTCCATTGGTCTAAATATCTATCGTTATACCAGTACCACACTGTTTTTACCACTGTGGTCATAAAATGCGTGATAATACCGGGTAGAGAAAGCCCTCCCACTTTGTCCTTCATCTTAAAAGTTCTCTGCTAATTCTGGGCTTCTTCTCTCTCCATATGAGGTTGGTTATCAGTTTTTGAAATTCTTTGAAGAAGGATGATGGTATTCATTTTGGGATAGAATTAAACTTATAGAGTGCCTTAATCTTATAATGCGTGAATTTTTAATATCAGGGGGAAAATTTGTTTGTATTCTTTACTTTCATAGTTATCAATATATATAACCACCAAAATATATTAAAAAATATATAAAATTTGCAATGTTTTTCAAATGTAACCAAATCGTCACATTCGTCCATGGATTTATAATACAAGAATAAAAACTACATCCCTCATTTCTATGTTATTTTTCATCTTATTTTATTATTAAATAAAAACAAACTGAAAACTTATTTTATTTATAAAATATAATACAAAATTTGTTTGTTTATAACTTTAGTTAGTGTGAAATTGAACAAAACAATTGCAGAAATCATGGTTTGTTAGTTTTTGTTTTTGTTTAGATCTACCGTGTCCTTTTTAAAGTTTCCAGTACCTTACACACAAAGTCAGGTTTCACCTTTATCTCTTAAAATAATTAATTTCCTGTAATGCTGCAAAACTGAAGTGTCAGCGGAATGTGTTTTGGTTTCTATTATGTCTTTCAAATCAATATCGTATTCATTTTATAGTCATTTTCATTTTCTGAGATATCAAGGATACTTCTGTGACTTTTTGGTGGCATTGGCCCTTGAAAAAGCAGCAAGCGATGAATTGAAAATTGCAGAAGTGCACTCTACCAACAGTACCTCCCAACCTTTTACCATGGGCTACATGTCATTGAGTCTTTCCTAAACCACTTGCTTGCTTCCGGCTCACTCTAAGATACACCATATCTTTATTCATTCACAGGACTACATTTCCTGAGTAATTCCTTGAAGTGTTTTCAGGATCCAGAAGAAAACTATGGGTTTAAAAGGTCTTCATGGCACAGTGGGCATCTACTTATAAGTTCCTGGCATTTGTAGCTATGTTAGGATCCAGTATCTGTTTGGTTCACACCTGTTTTGCGATTAGGGCCTTCCTGAGCATTACCTCACTATAGGGTCGCTGGGGACTTTCAGCACAAGTAGGTTATGGTCTGTCCTCACATGTTCTGGAACTTGAATAGCCCTGAGATGTGATCTAAAGTGTTTGCAATGTTACTAAGGGTTCCTTCAGCAGAAAACGGGAGCATAGCAAATGTGGTGAAGAAAGCTGATGGTGCCCAGCTATCCAAAGATATAGCATCTGTATCTTAAAGGCTTGAAGATAAACAAGCAACCATCTAGCCGAGAAGCAACAAAGCTTACATGGAAGAAGCACACCAGCCTTTGTGCCCATCAGGTGCCAATGGGATCAGGTATCAGGCATCTAAGACCCAGAACAAAAGCATACACAATGTGAATGGTGGGGGTGGGGGTGGGGGGATGGAGTGGAGACTCAAAGCCCATCTGTAGACATTTGGACATCCCTTCACAGAAGGAAGAGATTAAATAGTCAGTATGCATTGTAGCACCAATGAAACACAACTTTTCTCTAGTTCTTTAATGCCTCATTCCTTCCACTATCATGACCTCAATTCTTCCCTATTAAGCAGACTAGACCAGAACATACACACTGCTACAGAAAAGAGCCCGCAACACCGGGAATCCAGGCTAGATAAACCCCAGAGGCCAAATATGAAAATAGAGTTATCAGGAGTCTAAGGGAAAGGTGGGGGGAGAAAGGAGGAATCAATCACTAGGATGACCATATAACCCCCTCCCAGGGGGAACAACAGCAGAAAAGCATGTGAAGGGTGGTAGAGGACAATGTAATATATAAAAATGATCATCTGTAACTTATCAAGGGTTTATGAGGGAGGGAGGCAGGGAGGGAATGGACGGAGGAGGAAAAATGATGAGCTGGCATCAAAGGCTCAAGTAGAAAGAAATGCTTTGAAAATGATGGCAGCATGTGTACACATGTGCTTAACACAATGGATAAGTTATGGATTATGATGAGAGATGCAAGAACCCACAATAAAAGTATTTAATAATTTTTACAAGGTTTCATTCAGCATGGAGTGAAATAGAATGTCAACATTTTTCTAGATATTTATTTTTATCAAAAACTGAGACTTCAGCTATTCATATTCTAACCTTTCTTGTGTGCCCTAGCATTTGCAAACAGTTTTATTGATACACACTTCTCATACATACAATTTAATAGGTTAAACATAGGAAAAATGGTTTGCAATCATCAGTACAATCAATTTCAGAGCAACTTTTCTCCTTTGTACTCGTTATTATTAGGTCCCCATTTCCCAACAACTTCCCCCGCCATGACCTCAGGAAACTAACTATTCATGCAGTTACTGTCTCTGTAGATTTCCCTGTCTTGGATTTCATAGGAAGAGAAAAATGAAACAAGATAATTCACAACAAAAAAAACACACAAAAATCCAACATTATCAAAATAAAACATTGAAAAGCCTTAATTTAAAAGAGAACAGAGAATAATAAAAACTAGAACACATTTAAACTGAGTTAAAAAGGAAAACAAAGGAAGTGTGAAATTTTAAGTTACATTTTAACTTACTACCTATCTCATCTAACTACATCAACATTAGTCCCTTTCAAATGCACTATGTATGACAGCAAGGCTAATCCATCCTGCTGCAGCATGTTTTACTATTTCACCAGATTGTTGATTTCAGGAAAGCCCATCAATTATGGAAACTGAACCTATGAAAAGTGTTTTTGGTTTGAGATAGAATCTGTTCATTAAATGCCTGGTGGTGCTAGCAGTGTGTGATCAACTGTGAATCTAATGGTCGGTCCTTTGATCCTACACCACAGATCTACAAAGAAATAGACCTGTCCTAGAGCTAAGATATTGTCTAGTTATAAAAAGTGGAAGCAGTCTCAACCAAAAATACTAAATAAAATAAATTATTAAAACAAACACCAACAAAATCAAGTAGCAATGACAACCCTAGAATCTAACAATCTACCATCACATTCCCTGGCTCTTACCATCAGTGACCCCTCTCCAGCACTCTACCCCGACACCCGCCATGATGATCTGAGCTGAGCAATGAAGCATTGTAGGGAAATCAGACCTGAGAAACATCAGACAAGTGAGAAACTGCAAGACCTTGGTACCATCCAGGTATTCAATCTTGGCTGTGCTTCACATGAGAAGGTATTAACAAACCTACAATTTTATTCCCAGAATTTTCCTCCTAATCAGATGTATCTAGAATTTTAAATATCTGTATATATAATAGATGCTATAAGCCACATAAGACTGTCATGTTTCCTAACAGAACACTATTTTGGCTTGATCTGTCTTCCAGCCTTGATTATTACGGCATCTATGCATGACACCTGTGTGTCCATAATTGCAGGTTAGAGCCAGCAGAGGGCACACACAAGCTCCAGAACTTTGGCTGTCTCTATGGGGAGATGGTGTCCATCAACCTCAGGACAAGGGAAACCTTAGGTTACACTGATGGGAAACACCACCCAGCCTGGGAGGAGCATAAGCCAAGACAGACTCCAAAGCATTTCATTTGCCGCACCTCCCAGGTAGATGGGGCGCCCACCTAGTTCTCTGACACCTGGTCTGTGGTGCCCTTCACGCACTATCAGCACACTTATGAACAATGATATGACTAGAGTCCATTACTGTTTTTCAGCACCAAGATAGTCTCTCATAGTCATGTGACCCTAAATGTGAGTATTACACTCCTACCAAGGCAGGGGCAAGTGTCTCTGATGTTTGTCATTAAGTCGTTTCTCATTAACTGCCACAGAGCCTAATGTCTCTTGGATAGGGCAAGTGGTTTGGCTTCATCACTGAACTAAAGGTTTGCATGTCAGACACACCCCACAACGCCACAGAAGGAACGCCTGCCAATCTGTCCCATGAAAGTGATGGCGAAGAAACCTCGTGGAGGAGCGGATTCTCTACTCCCAGGATTGCCCAAATCTGAGTCCATTCAATGGCAAGCAGGGCTGGCTGGCCTCACAGAGATGGCTAGGCTTGGTTTGGTCTTAGTGAGAAATCAACTGGTGTCAAAGAGTCAATATCTGCGCAGCTGGATAATGAAATATCCATAGTAAAAGACAAAAGGAATAAATGAGAACTCATGAAAATTAAAATATTTAATACTGCATGGTTTAAAATCAAGAAGGTGTGCATAACAGGGGTTACAAGTGTTTCCCACACCTGCTCGATCTGTGTGCTGAGCAAATAACCTGATTCTTCAAGGCTGCCCCCCTAGGGTTTCCTAGCACATAATCTTCATGGGAGCGCTTTGCAAGGTCTTTTTTCAGGTGGGACCCTGTACGTTTCAAACCCTTACCATGCAGGAAAGTGCTGATTGCTTAATCAAGAAGGCTCTTTAATCTAAGCATGTTAGAATCAGAGATTTGCCTTTGTAAGAATGAGCGCAGCTGCATAAAATGGAGAGAGGTGATTAGGGGAGAACAAAAGTGTGTGTGTGTGTGTGTGTGTGTGTGTGTCTGTGTGTGTGCGTATGTGTGTGTGTTCGGGGTGGGGGGGCGGAAATTTTCAGTAGCATTAGCTAAAACGTCTTTGATAGACACCAGGATCAGCGGAGGCAGGAAAGGAAGCAAGAGAGGAATAGTGATTTCTAGGAGGGAAATGTTGAATGAAGGCCAAGGGTTTGCTATTGGAATGATCCAACATTGGAAGATAAATGAAGAGAAAAGAAAAATACCAGGAGGAGCAAACAATTTTAATGGAAACATTTAAGACCTCAAAAGGTCAGGAACTACAGGGTTGATCCTGATACAGGGAGATAGAGTTAGCCTGCTGTTCATCAGGGCTAGACATCTGGCCTGGTTTGAGAGCTGGTCTATTGAGTTGGTTTGCAGAAAAATCCATATGTAATAGGCACCCAGCCCCCTTTTCAGTAAAATTCCCTTTTCAACTTAAGGATATTCTGAGTCAGCAAGCTTGAGTGAGCAGAACCATCTGGGCAGACCGGCTCTTTAGACAAGGAATAGAGCTGGAGACCTGGGGCAGTGGCTGGATGCCTCCCATTTCTGAGGAGCGGGCCCCTGTGTCCCATTACGGAAGTTCTCTGTCGTTGTAACTGACCTGTTAAACATTCCCTCAACTTGCCATGGATATGTTCATGTATATGTACATAGCTTGCCTCCCTTTTGCAGAATTTGGTAAAACTTTAACCTCACTGCGTCCTTCTGCCAGGTGTTGCAGAAACAAACTTAGAACTTCTCCAGTCACCCTAGTCTCTGTCTTTGGCTAAAAGAGTGACAGGCATCTTAAACCTTATCAACAGGATGTGGGTTTCAGGGTGAAAATTCACCGCAAACTTCTCCAGATATCTCTTGGAATCTATCCAGGTGAAAAATCCTGGTCCTTGACTAAAAGCTCCTTAAAATGACTATAGATTCACAGAAATTTTTCCAAAATTATCCTGCTAATACAGGCACAGTAGAAGTCATATCTCTAAAACTTTCCTAGACTGTGCAAGCACCCCAAGAGATTGGTCAGGAGATGCAGCCTCTGGCACAGACAGGGGACACATGCATGTTGGTGGTTGAGGTAGTTACTTTATTGTGACAACCTGCCCGATAAACACATGTGGGATTAATTGAAGGGCGGAGAGATAAATGGCTCAGTGAGCCTTGCCTTTTTTGTCTCTTGCTCTTTGATGATCAGACCAATGTGCAGCTGCCTCAATTTTCAAGCTACACTACCTGTGGGACACCTACCCTGTGAGCTGTGTCACTGTAATTTGATGTTCCTTCAAGACCTGCTTCACCACACCACTGGAATTTACATCTCTTGAACTGGGGACTGTCAGACCCTGTCATCTGGCTGACTGTTGGTGACCTGCCTTGCCCAGATAGCCTGAATTGCTCTACAGAGGACTACCCAGCGGCCCTCAAGACCTGAAGGACTGCCAGTGTCTCACAACTGTTCTCAGAGGGAGTTACACTGAGCTATTTGTACTGCTTTATAATGTAATTACTGTTTGTTTCTTATGTTATATATCTATCTGTATGAATATAAATGTATATAATTATTAGCATTCTGGTTTTGTTTCCCTAGAGAAGCATGTCTAACACAGTGGTTGAGTAGAAAGGAAGCAGCTGGTGCAGTGGAGACTCCCCAGCCTGAACCTACGGGAGGTTTGTGTTCGAGGCTGAATCACTGTGAGAGGACGGCTACTATACTGTTGACAGTAATAATCTGCCACATCTTCAGCCTGCAGACCGCTGATGGTGAGAGTGAAGTCTGTGCCTGACCCACTGCCTCTGAACCGGCTGGGGACCCCAGTTTGCAGAGAGGATGCCCTGTAGATGAGAAGCCTGGGGGCCTGTCCTCGTTGCTGCTGGTACCAGGCTACGTAGCTACTAACACTCTGACTGGACTTGCAGTTGATGGTGACGGTTTCTCCTATAGACGCAGCCTGGGAGGCTGGAGACTGAGTCATCACAATGTCCCCACTGGCACCTGCAATCACAAATGAGCAGTGAGCAAACAGACACACACTTTATCATGGGCGCTTCAAAATTTACTAGCTTAAATATCAAGGAGCCTTCTTAAAGGTTACATTGTCACCCATAATTGGGTCCGTTTTTAAATAGCTCTCATATTCCACTATACTTTAAAATGGTTTTTCTGTTCTACACAGATTGTTCACTAAAGGGATGGAGACAATTTCAAATTCCTCACCAGAGAACCAGAGCAACAGGGATATGAGGACCTGGGTGTGAGACACCATCTCGCTGTCCTGCCTGCCTGCTGAAGCTCAGCTCACTCTGCAAAGGGCCCGTTTATAGTCTGAGAGTCTATGCAAAGCAGTCAGCCAACTTCAAGCAACGCACATGGAAAACAGGTTGTGAAAGTTACCAATGGAAACTAACAGTCAAAAATGTCCACACAGACAGTACAATATCGGGACCACAAAAGCCAGCAAAGTCAATTTAGCAGGTGTGATGTCATCTTAGAAACTCTCAGGCTACACACATTCACACGACTCAATTTAAAATGAAAAGCATTTAAATGGGTGGGTTCATGTTCCATGAATTACGGGCTATTTTCTCCAGATCGATATTCTTGGAGAAATCATGAAAAATATAGAAAAATTGCAGGGGATTGAAGAAGGGCAGGGAGGGAGGGGTTCAGGAGGAGTGAGGTGAAGGACAGAGAAGAGATGGTGAGGGAGAAACAGAAAAGAAGGGAGGAGAAGTAAGGGGAAACACAGAGGGTGAAGATTTGGCACAAAGTTTTCAAACTACTCTGCTGCATGTGTGATGAAATATGTTCCTTAGGTCAGTTGTATATGTTCCAGTACCAAAGGCCCTCAATTATTCTGCACATCCATTAGAACATTTTGGTTGTCAATAGTTTAAAGCGAACAATTATTAGAGTAACCTCAGAAACACACTTATCCATACACCTCTGAAAAAGATAAGAATCTAATGAATCATAAGACTGCAGAGAGGCTGGAAGTGAAAAAAAATTATATGCATATACATAAAACACTATAATAACCGTGTCGCCATTGAGGGGATGGGGACTCCAGGCCACCCCATGTGCCACACGGCACAAATACTCCATGAGCTGTCTGGACTGTGATCCTCCATGAAACGTAACCAGACGTTTCTCCCGCAGCCACGCTGTGAGGGTTCACACTGCCCTCCTTCACGTCAGTAGTTGAGTGCAGATCCTTTTCAACATCTGAAGTACTTAGTTCATTGTGCCCACCTGGCCGATAAAGACATGTGAGGTTACTTGAAGGGCAGAGGGATAAATGGCTCTGTGAGCCTCACCTTTCTAGTTCTCAGTTCTCTTGTTTTGTGTTGGTCAGGCCAGAGTGAAGCTGCCTTAGCTAGTTCCCTGCTTCAGCCGGCAAGGCTCACTTCCTGAAAGACATCCCTGAGGAGAAGTCACAAGGACCTACCCCAATGCAGCCCTGGGTGCTGGAGCAGCTGTGTGGAGACCCCTGCCAGTGCTGAGATATTGACACGCTCACTGACTTGGCTTTCCCCCTGCAGTCAGCGTCATAGTGTGTGTTTTGCCAGATGGAGGAGGACTTTGTGGATTGGTGTTGGACATATGGGTTAATGGGTTAATGTTGGACTTGTGGGCTTGGGCAGCACGGGTAGGGATGTTTTATTGATGCGCACTTAACCTTAATATAAAGCTCTCTCTTACACATGAGTTTCTGCGAATTTGTTTCTCTTAAGTACCCAAACTAATACATTATGGTACCTTGGGAGTGGGGTACTGGAGAAATGATTCATCAGATGGAGAGTAGATATTTGTTTGACCCCCCTCCGTCATGATAGTTTTTCTCCTTTGCCTATCCAGAGGTCAGATAAACAGATGCTATTTACTCGATTGTTTTCTGCGGGAAATATGGGAAGTAAGAAAATAGAGAGTTTGTAACCTACTTGCTTTCAGCCATTAAAAACTGATCTTTATTTGGGTTTAGGACACGTCTGCATAGAAAGATATGCCCCACCCAGTGCTTTGGAGTACTCAGGAACTAGTAGCCTTTATCAGAAGCTGGAAAAATCTGGAAACTCCTCTCTGGGACAGAATGTTAAAGGGATCCTATGAGCAGGCTGAAATGTTTGCTAGGTGACCACCTGGATCTACTTGTTCAGTGGAAATGGGAGAAGTGCAGCAATAAAAAGACACGTTGAGTTTGGCCACTGACACCTGTGGACTTGGTTTACAGGAAAAAAAGAAGAGGAGAGTGGGTTGACTAGTCTAAAGTTCATGACCTAGTCTGAGGGGGCTAAGTTTGCTTATTGGTGAGAGCCCATGGTCTAAAGGCAAGGCGACCAATAGGCACTCGGTGGAGGCTGAGTGAGGCATCCCACATTGAGTTGACCAGATGGAGAGTTTTGAGCCTGAGAACTGGTGCATATTGTTGTTGACTTCATGGATGGCCTGTCTGGATTTGACTTTGCTTATGGATGCAGACTTCACAAGGTTCCAATTGGAATGAAGATTCTTCATGTCAAAAAACATGATTGCCTCCACAGCACACTGTGTTGTTGTAAGTGGGCAGTATATAAATCGGATACTCCAAATTGGGGCGATCAAAGCATGAAGTGGTTGGCTGACAAACTTGCATAGGTGGGAGAACATGTTCACAGGATTATAGGATTAAGGTGTAGGTATTTCTTAAGAGCAATTGTGAAGCTAAAGAATTATGTACAGGTGTGAGGTTGGCAAGGTATGGATTGAGGTAGTTAGTTTATTGTGCCAACCTGGCCGATAAACACAAGTGGGGTTAACTGGAGGGCGGATGGATAAATGGCTTGGTGTGCCTCGCCTTTGAGTTCTCAGGTCTCTTATTTTGTGATGGAGGGTCTAGGGTGCAGCTTCCTTAGCAGTTCCTATCTTCAGCTTGTAAGGCTGACTTCCTGCAAAACATCCCTGAGGAGGAAACTACCCCAGTGCACCCCTGGGTGCTGTGGAGCCATATGGAGACCCCTGCCAGTACTGAGATGCTTACACATTCACTGACTTGGCTTTCCTCCTGAAGTTGATGTCATTGCATGTGTTTTGTGAGATGGAGGAGGACTTTGTGGATTGGTGTTGGATATATGGGCTAATAGGTGAATGTTGGACTTGTGGACTTGGGCAGCACTGGGTTGGGATTTTTTCTTGATGCACACTTAACTTTTATATAAAACTCTTACTTATACATGAGTTTCTGTGGATTTGTTTCTCTAAAGTACCCAGACTAACACATATTCCTAGAGGAGGAAGGGAAGAATAAATGAGGATTTAATAGTAATGGGAAAACCACTTTATAAGGATAACATTGTGTAGTCAATTATTGAAAATGATGTCAATAAGTTTATACCATAAAAATTAATATACAAAAGTTATAGCATAGACAAATTGACCAAAAATGTCTAGCTGCTGAGGCTGCTTGTATCCATCCAAAAACCTCATAAGATTTGGTTTCTTGGTTTGGAGTTTTAGGGTCGTGGCTTTATGAGATATCCAATGCTTGTGTTCTCCCTTCTGGTGTATTATTACTCCAGCTTGCAAGTGGACATCTAAGTCATGAAATTAGTCTTTATGAACTTGGGAAAACAGAGGAAGGCACATCAGGAACACAGGGAAAGTATAAATGTGTGGCTGATTGCTTTTGACATGAAAATGGAAGAATTATTTGGTACCTGTGTCAGGCTACTATGACTAGAGAAACAAATCCAGAGACACCCATAAATGTATACGAAAACTTTCTATCAGAGAGTAATTGTATATTAAGGAAACTTCCCAACACAATCCAGATCAAGCCCATGAGTTTGATATTAGCCCATAAGTCCAATACTAGTCCCTAAATCCTTCTTCAAACTCATGCAGTCACATGCAATTATGCAAAATGCAGGAAGATCACAGGCGAGTGGGTCCAAAGTCTTGTGGATCCAATGGCGGTGGAAGCATCTCAGTGCTGGCACATGTCTCTCTGTGCATCTTCCAGCTCTCCAAGTATCTGAGGCACAGGAAAGTAAAATAGAGAAAAAGTTCCCAGAATATTCAAGAGAAGGTCATGACCACAAGGAGGCATCGGGATGTGACTAGACTCCACCCTTCACTCTTAATATCCTCAAGTTGACATGAGATTACATAACTGCCACAGTACCAAGCTACCATTACTGAACATTTTTATAAAAGATACTATAGAAGAATCTGTGTTAGAACTTGAATTCTAAGCACTTGGTTCATTGAAGGCTGCAGGTTACAATGATGCTTAACTCCATTTTCTGATATAAATTCAGGTTCCAATGGAGTTCTTATGACCACTAAACAGGTTTATAAAAGTAATTTCATGCAGGCAGGGGGTATTTGAAATTGCATTATGACCCCCTACCCAATCCTGAGAGGGCAAGTACTGCCATCAGGGGCTTGCCTAGGTGCGACCATATGCAAATTGGGATGGAAGGATTACATGGTCACAATCCATCCCCTGTAAGCTTTTCTAAATGGCTCTTGTGTAGGTATCCCAATTCCGATCCCATTCCCTCATTTCTAGTCATGTCTAGACAGCAAAGAACTTGTCTACTACCAATCATGAGGTGAAGATGGTCTTTGTTTTCTATAACTAGAAGCATAGCTATTAATCTTTGTGACACCATTCTGGGTGGGCGCTGATAGTCTCCCCTTATTGAAGATTGGTCATTGTCCGATTAAAGACTTAATAAAGGAGATGCTATAAAATATATTTAAATCTGGAGTCCTTTTCCCACAAGTGCAAATACCGATCCAAAGAGAGGAATCAAAGCAGATTTTTCATTGTAATGACCTCCAGGCCTTCTGGAGCCATGAAGACTGGGTGAGACCCTGATTATTGCCACGGACCGATAATAGAGCTTAAAATAAAAACATTCGCTGGTCTTCTGAAAAGCAACAAGACTTTAGATGATTAGGGGGAAATTGTCGAAAGCACTGTGCTCTTTCAAGATCTATCTCTATGGGATCACATTAGCAACAGCAAATTAAGAGATTGGGCGGGAAGTGCGGGGGCAATAAGCTTGTGTAAATGGACAAAGAACAGCTCAGAAGAGGGAGGTGAGAATGGTCGCACAACTCAAGAAATGTCATCAGCCTGACTCAATTGTACCTGTAGCAACTGGAATTCATGAGTATTTACTGCGAATGCTCTCAAGAATAAGAAAAAAATAAAATTAAAAAAACAGCTAGACTTCCTCTGGTAAGCGTCTCTGTGTCATTCACCTCTGTGAATCTATGCTCAGACCCCATTCTGGGCCTCCATGTTCAGCCAGTCAGTCAGTGAGCCTCCAGTCAGACATAAACACAAGTGACTTTACTGCTACCTCAAAACAAAACCTGTGTAGGCCAAAAATTAGAGTCACTATTCCTGAGCACCATTACTCCCTGCTTTCCCACGCAAAATTTATCCCAAAGGAAATATACAGGAATAAGGAAACACGGATCTCTACTCCTCATGGGGACAGAAAGAGTAAGGGATACTAGGGGTCTTTGTTTTTATTTTATTCTTTTACATTGACGTCCAGTCGAGACCAATTCATATGCTTCCAAGTATTTTGTTTCATTTTTTGAGACTGGTATTTCAAGACGGAGCCAAAGAAAAGAAGTGTGTTCTGTCCCTAGGAAAACCTTTAACTGTGAATTCTTAAAGGGCTGTAAGTAATCTATAAAGAGCAACAAGCCAGACAACAGGAAAGTGGGCAAATGGAGACTTCAGTCAGTGTGAGGCATGAAAATGATAATAATAATTTATAAATTATCAAGGGTTCATGAGGAAGAGAGGGAAAAAATTAGGATCTGATACCAAGGGCTCAAGTAGAAAGAAAATGTTTTGAAAACAATGATGGCAACAAATGTGCACAGGTGCTTGAAACAATGGATGGGTGGATGGATGGATTGTGATAAGATAAAATAAAATCATAAAAACTAAAAGAGACTACAAAGAAGGAATAGGCTATCCACTTCTAACCAATTAGCCATGAAAAGCTTTGTGAATGCATATATGTATAGCTATACCTACATTATGCATATTCTTTTGTGTGCTTCCTCTTTGAGAAACAAATTCCTATCTTGCATAGTGAAAATATTCCCTTGTGTTTTATTCCTTATAGCTTAACTTTTCAAATTTAGGTTCAAGTCCCTTCTTAATGTATTTCATGTAGTGTGCAGTAGGGATCAAGGTTTGCACAGATAAGCAATTGTTTTACCAACATGTTTTCTGAACACCTCCCTATCCACCCACTTAATTGCAGCGACATCTTTGTTGTAAATCAAAGGATTTTATGAATTTATATCAGAATTTTCAAAAAATAGAAAGAAAGCAACAAGCAAACACAGAGGACTTAAGAGATGAAGACTCAGAGTTTTTGATGTTTGGTGCCGAGTCGATTCTGGCACAGAGCAGCCAGGTGTGCAACAAAAAGTCATCCCCCAGACCCCTTCCCCCAACCCCCCATCCCGAACTCTCTTCCCAATTGCTCTTATGTTTCAGCCCTTGTTACAGTCACAGTGTCCACCCAGCTTGTCCAGGGTCTTCCTCGTATTCGCTGCCCCTTTACTTTCCCAAAAAGGTGTCCCTCCCCAGGTGCTCTTCTCTCCTGACAACACTCCAAATATGTGAGACCAGGTCTCAGCCGCCTGGCCTCAGGAGAGCATGCTGGCTGCACTTCAGAGAGAAATATTTTTGGTTTTGTTCCAAGTAACACAAAATCTTTCACAATTTCAAACATTCCTCCCTTAATCATGATGTTACTTATTGGTCCATGGTGAAGACTTTTCTTTAGAGTCATAATCAATTCCGAAGGATACAATATTTGATCTGTTTTATTATTATTTTACCGGGGATTCATTCAGCTCTTATCACAATCCATCCATCCATCCATTGTGTGAAGCACATTTTTACATTTGTTGTCATCATCATTTTCAAAACATTTCTTTCTACTTAAGCCCTTGGTATCAGTTCATTTTGTCCCTCCCTCCCTCACGAACACTTGAAAATTTGTAAATTATTATTATTATTTCATGTCACACACTGATGTCTCCCTTAACCCACTTTTCTGTTGTTCGTATCCCTGGGAGGGGGTTGTATGTAGATCACTGTGATCGGTTCCCCCTTTCTCCTCACACCTTCCCCTTCCGCTCCCAGTATCACTACTCTCAATATGGGTCCTGAGGGGTTTATAGATCCTAGATTCCAGTGTTTCCAGCTCTTATCACAATCTTTGATCTTCATATGCAAATTCATCAAGGCTTCCTCACTTTCAGCAAGCAAGGTTGTGCACTCTGCATTTCAAAGGTAGGTAATAAGTCTTCATTCTTGATGCCACATTCTTCTTCATAGAATCCAACCTTTCTGATTACTTTCTCATCATATTTATTAAATAACTACGGTGAGAGGATGCAACAGCGACACACCCTTCTACTGATTTTCAACCAGGAAGCGTTCCCTTGTTCTGTGCTCGCAGCTACCTCTTGACCCAAATGCGGGCTCCTCAGAACTGAAGTGTTCTGTTATTCCCATTCTCCGCAAGGTTCTCCTTAATTTGTTGTGATGCACAGAGTCGAATGCTCTGCCATGCTCAACGACACACAAGGAAGCATCTTTCTGGTATTCTCTGCTTTGAGGCAATGTCCATCTGAATGCAGAAATCATCATCACGACCAGGACATAAGTCAGTGTGAGACATGAAATAATAATAATAATAATTTCTAACATTTCAAGGGTTCCTGAGGGAGGCAGGGAGGGTGGTAGGGAGGAAGGGAAAAAATGAGGAGCTGATACCAAGGCCTTCACATTTGTTCCACATTCTCTTCAGAATCCAGGCTGAATTTCTAGTAGTTCCCTATCAATATCCTGCTGCACTGTTATTGAGTGATCCTCAGTAAAATTTCACTTGACTGTGATATGATTAATTATGTTCTGTATTTTGAGCATTCTCTGTGTCATTTTTCTTTGAAAATACATACACGTACTTCTTTCTTCCAATCCATCGCCCAGGGAGTTGTCTTCCATGCACAAACAAGTGAAGCCTTCCAGGGTTTCATCAACTTGTTGAAACATTTCAATGAATATTTCATCAATTCCTGGAACAATGTTCATGGCTGATGCCGTGAAAACCTCTTCCTTCATACTGTTGGATCTTGCTCATATGCTCCCTCTGAAAATCAGTGTCTGTCGACTACTGGCTCCTCTGTGTGTTCTTTGCATTTCTATTGAAGATTCCTTCATTTATTACTTTGCCCAGGGAATCTTTCAGTATTGCCAGTCAAAGTTGAATGGTTTTTCTTTAGTTCTTTCAGTGCAAGATATGCGAGCATTTTCTTCCTTCTTGGTTTTCTACTCTGTCTTTCCACATTTCATCATAATATTTAACACAGCTAGTGTATGATTAAGAGCTAACAGTCCCTGAGGACGATATTTCCGCTCAGAGCAGCCAAAGCACAGAGGACCATTGGAATGGCCCCACCGTGAGACACGATACTCCTGCTACAGGGGACAACTCTGGAGACACAGTGTCCTATCTGACCTCACCACAATAAGGTGAAACACTAAGGGCATGCAAGAGAACAGCAAGGGGAGCAGAGCAAGGATGTCCCAAGGGAATACCAAAAATAGACTTTGGAGCCAGGGCATGGCACCCCATCAGACTTGACCAGAAAACACTCCTAAAGTCAACAAACAGATCTTGAACTACTTACAGGCTTTTCTTTTTTTGACATTGGTATGTTGTCATTTAATTTTCTTTAGTTGGTTTGTTTTGCTCTGCCTTGCTTTTGTGCTTATAATTGTCTCTGCCTATCTATCTAGATAAGATTGGCGGAATAAACAATCCGGAGGAGAAAACAACAGGATCAAGGGCTCTGGGTGGTGACATGGGAGAGGGGTTGGCAAGGAAAAGGAATTGGATGTCAACTAACCCATGGACAAGGGAACAACAAGTGATCTAAAATCGATGGTAAGAAGGATTTAGGTGACCTGTTAAGGCTTGATCAAGAGCAATGTAACCAACAGGAATTACTGAAACCCAAATGAAAACTGAACATGATAGTGGGGCAAGAGGAAAGTAAAAGGAAATACCAGACAAACTAGGAGGCAAAGGGCACTTCTAGAGGTTCATATACAGGTGTGTACATATGAAAATATATTTTATATGATACTAGGGAAATACATCTATGCACATATATTTATAAGTTTAATATTAAGATAGCAAACAGACGTTGGGCCTCTATTCAAGTACCCCCTCAATGCAAGAACACTTCGTTCTATTAAACAGGCATGCCATGATGCTTACCTTCCCGATATGATCGCTGAAGACAAAATGGGTGCATAAGCAAATGTGGTGAAGAAAGCTGGTGGTACACAGCTGTCAAAGATATAGTGTCTGGGGTCTTAAACATGTAAAGATAAACAAGAGGCCATCTAGGTAAGAAGCAACAAATCTCACATGGAAGAAGCACACCAGCCTGTATGATCATGAGGTATCGATGGGATCAGATATCAGGCATTTAAGACCCAGAACAAAATAACTTATCATTGTGAATGAGGGGGTGTGTTGTTGGAGACCCAAAGCCCATCTGTAGGCAAAAGGACATACCCCTACAAAAGGGTTGTGGGGACGAGACAAGCCAGTCAGGTTGCAGTATAGCACCAATGAAACATACAACTTTCCTCTAGTTCTTTAATGCTTCCCCCCTCTCCCCCACTATCATGATCCCAATTCTACCTAACAAATCCAGCTAGACCAGAGGGTGTACACTGCTACAGATAAGAACTGGAAGCACAGGAATCCAGGACAGATAAACCCTTCAGGATCAATAATGAGAGTAGCAATACCAGAAGGGGAAGGTGGGGTAGAAAGGGGGAACCAATCACAAGGACCTACATATAACTCCCTCCCTTGAGGATGGATAACAGAAAAGTGGATGAAGGGAAGCATCAGTCATTGTAAGACATGAAAAAATAATGACAATTTATAAATATTCAAGGCTTCCTGAGGGAAAGAGGATGGGGGACGGAGGGAGAAAATGAGAAGTTGATACCAAAGATTCAATTAGAAAGAAAATGTTTATAAAGGAAGATGGGGGAGGCAGGAGAAAAATGAGAAGTTGATACCAAGGGTTCAATTAGAAAGAAAATGATTATAAAATAATCATGGCAACAGATGTATAGATATGCTTGATATAATTAATATATGGATTGTTATAAGACAGTGGTTCTCAACATTTCGAATGCTGCAACCCTTTAACACAGTTCCTTATGTTTTGGTGACCCCTATCCATAAAATTATTTTCGTCGCTACTTCATAACTGTAATTTTGCTACTGTTATGAATCATAATGTAAATATCTGATATGCAGGATGTATTTTTGTTGTTACAAATTGAGCATAAACAAAACATAGTGATTAATCACAAAAACCTTATGTAATTATATATTATGAAATATTCATTTCTAATTACAAATAAATGAAAATTTATATTGAAGCAAGGTACTCATGTGTGGGCATATCTGCAGGTGGGTGGACCTGCCTTGAGATGGATAGAGGCATGGTGTCTCAGTTTCTAAGACCATTGGGAATATGTGTTTTCTGGTGGCCTTCGGCTAACCCTGTGAAAGGGTCATTCAACCCCCAAAGGGGCCGTGACCCACAGGTTGGGAACTGCTGTTGTAAGAGCTTTAAAAGCACCCCCAAAAATATAATTTTTTAAAAAAATGAAAAAAAGGACATCAAGCTGTATAAATTTGGTTATCAAAAAAGAGAATGATGATCTATGATATTGATTACACAATGATGATAACAATGAGATCAAACATAGTGACAGCTGTGAGGACGGCATACGGCAGGGCAGTGTGTCATTCTATGGTAGGTAGCTGTGCTAGTCTGGGTTGACTAGAGAAACAAATCTCAGGAGACTCACATATGTGTAAGAGAGAACTTTATATCAAAGAGCACTTTTATCAATAAAACCTCCCAGCCCAGTCCAGATCATGTCCAAAAGTCTGATATTAGCCCATATGTCTGACGTCAGTATGTAAATTTCCCTTCAGACTCATGCATCATGACACCGAATGCAGGAAGATCCCAGGCCAGTGGGTCAAAAGTCTTGTGGGTCTAGTGGCGGTGGAAGTATCTCAGCACTGATGTGGGTGTCCACGTGGCTCCTCCAGCTCCAGGGCTCTGGTTCCATCAGCATAGCTCCATGCGGCTTGTCAGCAGGAAAACGAAGCAGAGAGAGAATGTCTCTGGCCTCCAGTGAGCTATTTTTCCACATCGTGCCTCCAAATGAGGTCATCAAGCGGGGACCTGATTGACAGGCTAATTTCCACCCCTTCACTCTGAATATTCTCAAGTTGACACCAGATTATGTAACTGCCACAAACGTGTCACTGAGGGTCAGAACTGAATTGATGGATCCTACTCACGATAACTACAATATTGGTTAAAATAATTGACAAGCTCATCTTGGTGTTGCAAGAGAAAATGTTAGGCATGCTTGTATTATTAGCGAAGTTCCTTCTGGAATATGAGGAACTTCGAAAATTTTGTGAAAAAAATGGAATGAAAGGACAATGAAACCCAAGGGCTCAAGTAGAAAGAACATGTCTTGAAAATGATGATGGCAACAAATGTGCAAATGTGCTTGACACAATGGATGGATGGATGGATTGTGATGAGAGTTCAAAGAGCCCAAGTAAAATTATAAAAATAGATAAATAAGATTACGGAATGTTTCCACAGACTTTTGGAGTCCCCTTGTGGGGGTTAATACTTTTATGCTTCAGGAGTGATCTCAGCAAAAGTAATGGATGCGCTCTGAACGAACAATTCCTTTAAAACATCGAATTCTAAGAATCCATGTCTTAACTCTTTGAAGATAGATTTATTGAGTACTTATTGTCATCCATTAAAATTCTTCCTTTCTCACTGGAGGAGACAAACAATAGACACATAGACCACTAATATGTATGGCAAGCCCATTTGTAAGTGCTAAGTTTAATATCTCTTTAGGTATTAGATTCTGAATGATTATACGGTCTCTGATTGAATATATCGTATCTGACGACATTTTCCCAGTCAACAACTTGTCTTTTCCCCTTTCTGGTAGTCTCTGGATAAGCAAAAGTCTGATATTTTCAACAAGTTCCCATTCATTTGTCTTTTGCCATTTATATTTACGGTAGTTAAGCACAGTTTTAAATAAACAAAACCGCAGCAGGCTCTATGACCAGACTCACCGAGTCACTGCCAAATCACGGCAATTCTCTGTGTTACAGGGGAGAACTTTTCCTCAGGTTCTATTAGGTTAACATTTTTGGAAGAAACTTGCCAGCTATGGCTTCTTTGGGGATGTTGGAGGTATTGTACAGACAGTCCTTGGTTTATATTTTTTTCAAAAATTAATCATAGACTCCAATGACTTTTATTTCATTTTCTTTGAAGCTAGCTTGTGCGTCACAAAAGAATTAAAGACATTTTCACTTGTACTTCTCCTTTGGAACCACTCAGACCAAAATTTTATGGTTTAATGGGTTAGGCATGTCTAATGAGTAACGCATCTGGAGGGGTTTTGAAACAATGGCCATTCTATCTTTTACAAAATGATTATTTTATTCATTTTTATTATTATTGATTTACCCCTTTTGTTTGTGGAATGCCGCACACACAGAAAAATATATAATAAGCAGTTGGAAAGCTCACTGTATCAAAACAGTGTTAACCTTGAGTTTGGCAGTGGAGTGCAGGCTACACCATGCAGAGACCGTAGTTGTGACACTGACTGCCCAGTGAGAGACATCTGGGAGCCTTTCCCTGTCTTGGGAGGAGGTTTACCTATTAGAATCACTCTGTCATGAGTATTTAGAATCACTTTGTCATGAGGGGACATCTTGATACTGAAAAGGTTATAATTAGTTTTCATAGTATTTTGGCCACAAGCCTACTCAGACTTACTGAATCACTGGCCACAGACCAAGTGCCACTCAGAACTCAGATCACTGCCATTGAGCAAGCTTGCATCTAATTCTAGCCCCAACCAAAGAATAATTAGTTTTTTAGCATGGCCCTGGTTGATGCTCACCCTCACGAAGAAATCAATAAAGGTATAGGTGCCAAGGAAACGCATGGTGAGGAGACTAGCTGGTGCCTGTCTTTCCAGCAGGAAGAGTGTCTAGCTTGTTAAAGGCTTGCTTTCAAACAAGTGTTATCTAAGTGAGACATCAATAAGTCCGCAGGGAAGAAGCACACCAGCTTGTGTTACTCAAGGATTGTAGCAAATACAATAAGAATCCATAGGAGGGAAGGGTATTAGGGCTTATATTGTGAACGCCTGGTGTGCAGAAGGCTGTGGAAGACAGTGGAAGCCCACAACTCATTTGCAGGGTCCTCACATACACCAAGCCTCCGGTGAATCCCCTCCAGTTAGAATTGAGCGATATCAACAGCCTTGAGATCAGACAGAGAGCAGATTAAAGGGGATTCTGGCAGATGCAGTTAGGTTAAATTGTGATGTCTTAGAATTTGATCTCCCTTTGACCCATTCTAAATTTGTATCAGTTTAAAACAAGTGATGGGAAAATAGACATGGTTTTAGCCCCTGGGGAATCCCCTATGAACATGCACAGGCAGTGAGCAGCCTTACTGTCATGCAGAATGCATGGAAAGTGGGTAACTGCAGATGCAGTTAGGTTAACACTTAGCACTCTATCATTTGATTTCCCTTATGGTCTATTTTAAAGTTGTATCTCTTCTACTTTGGTATTGTTATTTTTTGACTGTTTTTCTCTATATGAAATCTAGGATAGGTAAATCCACAAAGGCAGTGACTGGATTAACTGCATTCCTTGGGAGATCCCTAGCAGGCGAGGTTGGGGATAGTGGGAATATATTAAGAATTGGTATAAGAATGAAGAAAATGTTCTAAAAAGTAAAATTCTCCTTGATATACTCAAGCTATTGAATTGTATGATATATGAATTAAATGTCCCAAAATATTGTCAGTTGTGATTTTGGTACTTACACTTTTAATAAGGCAGTGTAGGGGGTGGACCTGTATGGGACTTACCTGAACAGGGCATCCCTGTTGAATGTCCACACAGGGAAAGTCTGAGCCTCTCTCCTTTCTCCTGGATCTTTGCACAGCCCTGGCATCCAGCTCAAGTGCTTCTGCTCCCTGTAAAGCGTCTCTTAGGATAGAAGCTGCTTTGTAGATGTACATTTCTCTCTACATTTATTTTCCCCCAAAAAATTGAAGTGAAAACCCCTGATACTTCGCTTGAGTCATTATTTTTCCATTTTAAAAATTATCACATCAGATCTTTGATTTGACAAAAGTAATCATCGTTTATGGAACGAAGTGACTTTGAACCTGAAGGTTAGTGGTGGTCTGAAAACATTCAGGAAAGAAGCCTCGCACTTGCTTCTATAAAAGTTATACGCCAAAGGGATCAGGTATAAGGCATCATAAGATATAGATATAGATTAGATGTAGATGTAGATGTAGATGTAGATGTAGATGTAGATGTAGATATAGATATAGATATAGATATGGATATGGATATGGATATAGATATGGATATGGATATGGATATGGATATGGATATAGATATAGATATAGATACAGATGATATAGATGTAGATAGATATACAATAGTGAATGCAGAGTGGAAGTGCAGAGTGCAGAGTGGAGTGGAGTGCAGAGTGGAGACCCAAAGCCCATTCATCGGCCACCGGAGATCTCCTCACAGAGGGGTTTAGGGGAGGAGATGGGTCAGTCAGTGGGCAATGTAGTACCAATGAAGAACACAGCTTTCCCCCGGATACTGGATGCTTCCTTCCCCCAACTACCATGATCCGAATTCTACCTTGCAAGACTGGATAGGGCAGAGGTTGTACACTGGTGTATATGGGAGGTGGAGGCACAGGGAATCCAGGGTGGATGATATCTTCAGGACCAGGGGTGTGAGGGGCAATACTGGGAGGGTAGAGGGTGAGTGGGTTGCAAAGGGGGAACTGATTACAAGGATTCTCATATGACCTCCTCCCTGGGAGATGGAAAACAGAGAAGGGGGTGAAGGGAGATGCCGGATAGGGCAAGATATGACAAAATAATAATCTATAAATTAAAAAAGGGCTCATGAGAGAGGAGGGAGCGGGGAGGGAGGGGAAAAAGGGACTTGATGCAAAGGGGTTAAGTGGAGAGCAAATGCTTTGAAAATGATTAGGGCAAAGAATGAACAGATGTGCTTTATACAATTGATGTATGTATATGTATGAATTGTGATGAGAGTTGTATGAGCCCCTAAAAATGTTAAAAAAAAAAAAAAGTTAGACGCAGGAGAGGTCTATGGGCAGTTCCATTCCTGCAGTCTCTGTGAGCAGGAATTCACTGGTATTGCAATATCTCTTTTTTCTGGTTTGTTTTGATTTAATGTTTTAACTTGATATTTGAGCTGATGGTGTTATGCTTCCTGTGAGATTTTTGGCTTTTCGTTTACTTTGGTTCGTGTCACATCCATTGTGCTTGCCATCTTTTTCCAACTCACTGCTTTGCACAGGTTTCTCCAGAGTCAGCTTGCTCTTCAGGTTGTCTTAGCAGAACATGCCCTGAGGCAGGCAGGGACAGCAAGATGCTGCCACTCACTCTGGTCCTCATGTCCCTGTTGCTCTGGGTCGCTGACAAGAGTCTCAATTCCTCTAGTGTACTATCCATAGAACTGATTATTGAATTTAAGATATAATACGTAAGGATGGTTATTTCCAAAATGAACCCAAACGTGTGCTGATATGTAATATCACTAGCTGTTTTTTGTATCGGTGGTATATTTTAATGTGCTTGTGGTAAAGTGTGTGTCTATATATGTATGTGTGGCATCGAAGGAGTTGTGTTGCTCCACTTCCCATTTTACTGGCCTGTTCTCCTCTCCCTACCCCTCCAGAAATATTTCATAGTTTTCCCATCTCCTTCCCACTCATTAATAATCAGTTTCCTCTTTCAACATGTCCCATTGAAACCCAAGCTTAAGTTAGCAACTGACCGAAACCTTATTTTTAATTTCTTTCTTTCTTTTCTTTTTCTTGTTACTGGATATGTTGTTGACCTCTGACTCATGCACATTGATGCAGACTATGGTGAGCCAGAGAATGTCATTAACTGTCTTTTTACATGAAGATCTCCAGGCCTTTCTATCTGGTCAGCTGGAGTCTGAAAGCACTGCTGATTCCTATTCAGCCTCAGAGCCATACGCATAGAGGAAGTGTGGTAAGAGTGGTCTACTGGTCCCCAGTTTTGGGCTCAAACAATAATTGAGCCCATTATTGTTGATGACACGATAAGTATTTCTATCAAACAGAGAGGACACTGATTGGCAAAGAAATTCATGGCTCCTGGGTCTCCTGGGAGCCAGCCAGAGCTCTTGGCGCCTGCTGAGGAGGATCTCTTTATTGGAATCTAAAATGAGAGGCATACAAGAAAAATCGAAAGAAACTATGCAGGTCCACAGGCTTGACTGGTTGACATGAGAATGTATAGGCAAACCTACAATTTTATTCTGGAATTATCCTCCTATTAAGGTATATCTTGGATTTTAAATGCAGTATAAAATAGATGTTATAAGCAACACAGGACTGTCATGTTTCCTAGCAAAACATTATTGTGTGGATCTTTTTTCCAGCCTTGATTATTACAGCATCTATGCATGACCCCTGTGTGTCCATCATTGCAGGTTCAAGCCAGCAGAGGGCACACACAGCTCCAGAACTACAGATGTCTCCAGGGGGAGATGGTCCCCATCAACCTCAGGACCAGGGAGAGCTTAGGTTATACTGACTGGAAACAGGAACTTGCCTTGCACTAATATAAGCAAAGACAGATTCAAAGTATTACATTTGCCACACCTCCCAGGTGGATGGGGTGCACACCTAGTTCTCTTACACCTGGGCTATAGCACTTTTTATGCATTATCAACAACCTTATGAACAAAGATACGACTACAGCCCAGTACTGTTTTCCAACAGCAAGATAGACTCTCATAGTCATATGACCCTAAATAAGAATATTAAACTCCTACCAAGTCAGGGGCAAGTGTCTCTGATGTTTGTCATTAAGTCCTTTTTCAGTAACTGCCACAGAGACTAATGTCTCTTGTTTAGTGCATGTGGTTTGGCTCTATCATTAAACTGAAGGTTTACATGTCAGTCACACCCAGCAACTCCACAGAAGGAACGCCTGCCAATCTGCTTCCATGAAAGTGACGGCTAAGAAACCTCGTGGAGGAACTGATTCTGTACTCCCACGATTACCCCAAGTGTGCACAATCAGGGTCACAACTCCCCACAACACGCAAACACACACACTTACTCATTCTGTTGCTGAGCAAATTACCTGGTTCTTTAGAGCAGCCCCCTAGGGTTTCCTAGCATGTCATCTTCCTGGGAGCACTTTGAAAGGTCTTTTCTCAAGGGGGACACTGCAAGTTTCAAGCCCTTTTCCTGCAGTAAGTTGCTGATTAATTAACCAGGATGGCTCCTTAACCCCAGCATGTTTGAATCAGAGATTTGCCTTTGAAAGAATGAGTGCAGCTGAAAGAAATGGAGAGAGGAGGTTAGGGGAGAACAAAAGTGTGTGGGTGTATTCAGAGGAGGGTGCAATCTTCAGTAGGATTAGCTAAAATGTCTTTGAGAGACACCAGGATCAATGGAGGAGGGAGAAGAAGCAATAGAGGAATAATGGTTTCTAGCAGGGAAATGTTGAATGAAGGCCATGAGCTTGGTATTTCAATGGTCCAATGTTGAAAGATGAATCCAGAAAAAAAGAAAAATACCAGGAAAGAAAAACAATTTTAATATAAACATGCAATACCCCAAAAGATCCAGGAACTACCGGGTTGATCCTGATATAGGGGGATAGAATTAGTCTGCCATTCATCAGTGCTGGACACCTGACCTGCTTTGGGATCTGGTCTGCTGACTTGGTTTGCAGAAAAATCCATGTGTAAGAGGCACCCCGCCCTCTTTGCAGTAAAATTCAATTTTCAACTTAAGGATGTGCTAATTCAGCAAGTTTGAAAGAACTAAAACATCTGGGCAGGGCATGTTTTTTAGATATGGAGCTTGGGACCTTGGGGAGAGTGGCTGGATGCCTCCCATTTCTGAGGAGCGGGCCCCTGTGTCCCATACGGAAGTTCTCTGTTCATTGTAACTGACCTGATAAACATTCTCTCACCTTGCCACACAGATGAGGGAATCTAACTTGCTTTCCTTTTACCGAATTTGGTAAAACTTTAACCTCACTGCGTCCTTCTGCCAGGGACGTGCAGAAACAAACTTAGAACTTCTCCAGTCACCCTAGTCTTTGAGTTTGGCTAAAACAGTGACAGGCATCTTGAACCTTATCAACAGGATGGGGGTCAAAGGGTGAAAATTAATTGCACATTTCTCCAGACCACTCTTGGGATCTCTCCAGGTGAAAATTCGTGGTCCCTGATTAAAAGCTTTTCAAAAAGACACTGGAAGAGATTTACACTTTTTTATTTTTCAAAAATCTCCCGTTAATGGAGGCTCAGAAGAAGCCACATCTCTAACTGAAAACACCCCAGGAGATTGGTCAGGCGATGCAGCCTCCTGCACAGACAGGGGAAGCATGGAGGCTGGTGGTTGAGCAGAGAGGAAGCAGCAGGTGCAGTGGAGACTCCCCAGCCAGAACCTACGGGAGGTTTCTGTCCGAGGCTGAATCACTGTGGGTGGAGTGCTATAACCCTGCATACAGTAATAATCTGCCACATCTTCAGGCTGCAGGCTGCTGATGGTGAGAGTGTAGTCTGTGCCTGACCCACTGCCTCTGAACCTGTCAGGGACCCCAGGTTGCAGGGAGGTTGCCCAGTAGATGAGAAGCCTGGGAGCCTGTCCTGGTTTCTGCTGGTACCAGGCTACGTAGCTACTAACACTCTGACTGGCCTTGCAGTTGATGGTGACGGTCTCTCCTGTAGACGCAGCCAGGGAGGCTGGAGACTGGGTCATCACGATGTCCCCACTGGCACCTGCAACACAAATGAGCAGTGAGCAGACAGACACACACTTTGTCATGGGTGCTTTGAAATACGCTAGTTTAAGTACCCAGGAGCCTTCTTAGTGCTATATATGCCGCTCGTAATTGAATCCATTTCTGAAACGCTTTCATATCCCACTGTGCTTTAAAATGATTTTTATGTTCTACACAGATTGCTTCCGGAAAGAAGGGAGACAATTTTGAATTCCTCACCAGAGACCCAGAGCAACAGGGACACGAGAACCTGGGTGTGAAACACCATCTCGCTGTCCGTCCTGCCTGCTTGCTGCAGCTCAGCTCACTCTCCAAAGACCCTGTTTATAGTCTGAGCAGTCAGGCTGCCTGCAGAGTCTATGCAAAGCAGTCAGCTGGCTTCAAGCAGTGCACATGGAAAACAGGTTGTGAAAGTAACCAGTGGAATCAAGGGCAAAAAATGTCAATACAGACAGCACAACGTCATGACCACAAAAGCCAACAAAGTCAATTTACAAGACCTGATAGCAACTTAGAAGCTCTAAGGCTGCACACATTCAGAAGATTCAGTTTAAAATGAAAATTATTTTATAGGTGTTCATGTTGCACAAATGCTGAGCTAGGTTCTCTGGATCAACAACCTTAGTGAAATCATAAAAAATATAGAAAAATAATAAAGAATTGAATAAAGGCAGGGAGGGAGGGGTTCAGGAGCTGTGAGATGAAGGACAGAGAAGAGACGGTAAGAGAGAAAGAGAAAGAAGGGAGGGGAAGTAAGGAGACACACAAAATAGTGAAGATTTGGCTCAAAGTTTTCAAACTACCCTGCTGCGTTTGTGATGAAATATGTTCCTTAAGTCCGTTGTATATATTCCAATATGATAAGTCCTCCATTAATGAGCCATTGTACTAAAAGGAATTGGTCAATACTCAAACATTTGAAGAAAAAACATAAGATCAAGAATCAATGACATTGAAGGAAGAAGTCCAAATTGCTCAGAAGGAATTATAAATACACATTCCAGGAATTGATAGAATACCGATTGAAATGATTCAACAAAGTAATTTAACATTGGAAGGACTCACTCACTTATGTCAAGAAATTTTAAGAGAGCTACCTGAGTAACCAACTGGAAACAAAGGCCCATTTCAAAGATAAGTGACCTGACACAATGTGGAGATTATAAAATTACATATATTATTATCATCAATATCCACCTGCAGGTAAAGCTTGGTTGAAGATAAAATTTTAAATGCAGGAGTACACTTCCTGAGATTCAAGCTGGGTTCAGAAAGGGATGTAGGTGGATGTCTATCATTGCTGAAGAAATATGGATCTTGGCTGAAAGCAGACACTATCAGAGACATAGTTGAGTATGTTTTACTGATGATGGAAAGACTTCGACTGTGTTGATCATAACAAACTATAAATAACATCTTGAATGGGAAGTGCATAACACTTTAATTGTGCTCATGCAAAATCTATACATGCACCATAAGGCGGGTAATCAGAAAGGACACGGGAATATTGTGTGGGAATTAAGGTGCCAGTCTTGGCCTGGCTGTGCCTACTCCAAGCAATCAGTAAGTTGAAAGCAAATCACAGACAGTGGATGTGAAAATTACCAATATAAATTAAGAACTAAAGTTATAACATTAGCCTAAAAGACCCAGCAGTGTGCTTAGAAAGTCAAATATCAACTTAAAGAAATGGAAATCCAGGCCATTCCTAGTGATGAGAACCCCATGCATACAACTGCTCGGTAGGGCTTCCTTGACTGTAACCTTTATAGAAGTAGATGACCTGATTCTCTCAAGGTGAGGTCACAGCACCAAGCTATAGGCTAGCAGCTTGAGGTACCCATTATGTAATCAGTAGTTTCTGTTTTCATTGAACAGCATTTTTAAATGGCATCAGGTTCCATAAATGATGGATTAGTTTCCTCAAATCAACTACCTGATGAAATATTTTTTAATGATAGAGATAAATAACTAAGGAAAGACAGAGTATGGGGTCATATGGCTTCATTTTTAATAAAAATATATAGCTAGAAGATGTCTGATTATTAGCTCAGCATAGAGATTAAAAATCTATGATCAGAGGATGCAACGGTAACGCACACTTGTCCTGATTTTAAACCATGAAGTAGTCCCTTATTCTTTTCTTACAACTGTCTCTTAATTCCTGTACGGGTTCCTGGTGAAGTGAAATGGTTCCTCATGAAATGAAGTGTCCTGGCATTCCCATTGATCTCAAGGCTATCCATGGTTTCCTATGATCCACATAGTCAGATGCTTTGGTGTAGTCAAGAAACACAAGGAAACGTCCTCCTGGTATTGCCTGATTTCAGCCAAGATCCAGCTGATGTCATCAATCGCTGCCCTTGGTCAACATTCTCTTCTGAATCCAGCCTGAATTTCCAGCAGTTCCCTGTCAATGTACTGCTGCGACTGGTGTTGAATGATATTCAGTAAAATTTTACTCACAAGAGATATCAATGATAGTGTTTTAGATTTTGAGCATTCTATTGTGTCAGCATCCATTGGAAATGGGTATAAATCTGGATCTCTTCCAGTCAGTTTGCCCAGTCGCTGTCTTCGTGCCATAAACAAGTGTATGCTTCCAGGGTTTCGTCGCCTTGTGGAAACCTTTCGATTAGTCTTTCATCAATTTCTGGAGCAGTCCTTATGGATAATGCCATCAGCTTCACTCAGACTTCTTCCGTCAGTCCCACTGGTTCCTGCTACCTCTTGAAAAGGCTGAATGTGGACTAGCCACCGTATGTTCTCTTCATCTTCTGATGATTTCTTCATCATACAATGTTTTGCCCATAGAATCATTCAATATTGCAAAGCTGAGTTTGATTTTTTTCTTTAGCTCATTCAGTGCACGACATACTGAGCATATTCTTCCATTTTGACTTTCTACTTCTAAGTCAGTGAACATTACCTTATAATATTAGACTTAGCTACTCTAAAATTTAGAGCAAGTTTGAGTCTCCGCTGCCATCCACTTCACACATGTCTTCTTTCCTGTCTTTTTAATGACCTTTGCTTTCTTATTGTATGATGTTTTTGATGTACTCCCTCAAACACAAGAACATTTTATTCTAATAATCTGACACTCTGAGATGCTCACCTTCCTGTGATCACTGACAACAAAACTCATGCGTAAGCAAATGTGGTGAAGAAAGCTGATGATGCCTAGCTATCAAAAGATATAGCATCTGGGGTCTTAAAAGCTTAACGATAAACAAGTGGCCATGTATCTGAGAAGCAACAAAGCACACATGGAAGAAGCACACCAGCCTGTGTAAGCATGAGGTGTCAATGGGATCATGGATCAGGCATCAAAGACCTAGAGCAAAAAAATAATAATGTGAATTGGGTAGGGGGGAGGAGTGCAGATTGGAGCCCCAAAGCCAATCTGTAAGCAATTAGACATTCCCTTACGGAAGGGCTGTGGGGAGAAGATGGGCCAGTCAGTGTGCAGTATACCACCGATGAAACACACAGCTTTCCTCTGGTTCTTTAATGCTTCCCCCCACCACTAATATGACCCTAATGCTACCTTAAAAATCTGGCTAGAACAGAACATGTACGTAGGTATAGATAAGGGCTGGAAACACAGGGAATACAGGCAAATAAACTCTTCACAACCAATGTTGAGAGTAGCCACACCAGGGGTGTAAGTGGAAGGTGAGGGGAGAAAAGGAGAAGCAATCACAATGACCTATATAACCCCTTCCCAGAGAGATGAACAGCATGCAAGGGGGTAAAGGGAGACATCAGACAGTGCAAGACATGAAAAATAATGATAATTTATAAATTATCAAGGGTTCATGAGGGAGGTATGAAGGGTGAGGCAGGGGGAAAATGAGGAGCTGATACCAAGGGCTCAAGTAGAAAGAAACGGATGATGGCAACATATGTACAAATGTGCTCAACACAATGGATAGATGTATGAATTGCTATGAGTTGTACCAGCCCCCAGTAAAATGATTTTTAAGAGGGTTTTACTCAACTTTCTTCAGTGCTGTTTTTTGTGGTGGGTGCTGTCAAGTCGTTTTGGATTCATAACAAACCTGTGAATGGAACCCTGCCCAGTCCTGCATCATCTCCACACTTGTGGTTCTGCTCGAGCCCATGGTCGTGTGTCAGCCCATCTCCTGAAAGTCTTCTTTCCTCTTTTCCATAATTGCCCACAAGTAGAGGCTCAGAAGAAGTCACATCGCTTAGTTCTTTCTAGACACTTCAAGATATTAATCATCACTGAACCATAGCGCTATGAGCGACAACACTGGAGACAATATGGAAATTTTACGCGATCTGACCCCACTATACGAAACTTGAAGGGCATGCAACAGAGCAGCAAAGGGATTAAACCAATGAAGTTCCTGACGAATCCCAAAAATAGACTTTTGGTGAAGGATGTGCACCTCAACAAACTCAATCAGAATACATTCATAAAGGTCAACAGACAGACATGGAACTACTTATAGGCTTTTCTTTTTTGTTGATGGCTTTGTTTTTGTTTTTCATGTCTATCTATATAAGATAAGCAGAATAAACAATCCTGAAGGGAAAGCAAGACCAATAGTTATTGAATTGCATGAAATGTAAATGATGTGCCAATAAAATTGTTGGAAAAATAAATCAGTAAATAAACCTTAGAATCATAAACATCATCAATAACAAATAGAGGCCATGGGGGACAGGGGAGAGAGGGAAGTGGGGAAAAGGAAGGAGGAAGCCAACAAACCTAGGGACAAGGGAAAAAGTGATCTAAAATTGATGGCAAGGAGGACGTAGGATGCCAGGTGGGCTTGATCATGTGCAATGTAGTTGAAAGGAATTAATGAAAGAAAGCTGAATAAAGGCTGAGCATGACAATGGGAGAAGTGAAAAGTAAAAGGAAGTAGGGGAAAGAGCTACGAGGCAAAGGATATGTATAGAGGTATCAATAAAGACAAATAGGTATGCAAATATATTTAGATATAACAATGGGGACATAGATCTATGTACATATATTTTATATTAAATATTAAGGTAGTAGGTGGACATTGTACCTCTACTCAAGTACTCCTTCAATGCAAGAACACTTTGTTCTAATAACCTGGCTTTCTGTGATGCTCACCTTCCAGCATGGTCACTGAAGACAAAATGGGTTCATAAGCAAAGGCGGTGAAGAAAGCAGATACTGCCCGGCTACCAAAGATATCGCATCTGAGGTCTGAAAGGATTGAAAATAAACAATCAGTCATGTAGCTGGAGAGAAAAAAGCCCACATGGAAGCAACACACTAGCCTGTGTGATAATGAGGTGCCAATGGGACCAAGTATGAAACATCAGAAGACCCAAAAAAAATCATATACGAACAAGGTAGTGGCGGGGTTGGGGAGGGGGTAGTGGAGAGCCAAAGCCCATCTGTAGACAATTGGACATCCTCACACAGAAGGGTCACATGAAAGGGACGAGTCAGCCAGGATGCAGTATAGCAGCAATGAAACATTCCTCTGGCTCTTTAATACTTCCTCCCCGTCAACCCAATCATGACCCCAGTTCTACCTTTAGAATCCAGTTAGAACAAGCCATGTACACTTGTACAGATAAGAGCTCTCAACGGTCAAAATCCAGACAGATAAACCCCTCAGCAACAGTAATGGGAGAAGTAATACTATTAGGTAGAAGGAAAGTGGGGGGAGAAGGGAGAACTGATCACAATGAACAACAGAAACATGGGTAAAAGCAGACAGCACTCAGAGTAAGATGGGAAAATAATAATTTATTAATCATCAAAGGTTCATGAGGGTGGGGTAGGGAGCAAAAAAAATGAGGAGCTGATACCAAGGGCTCAAGTAGAAAGAAAATGTTTTTAAAAGGATGATGGCAACAAATTTGCAAATAGGCTTGACACAATGGCTTTATGGATTGTTATAAGAGCTGTAAGAACCCCCAATAAATTTATTTAAACATTAAAATATAGGGATTAGAAGATGCAGTCTCTGGAACAGAGAGAGGCACCATGCATATTCAGGGGTGAGCAGGAAGGAAACTGCTGGTGCAAATGCAGGCTCACCAGCCTCAATCCCTTGGGGGGAGGTTTGTATTCTAGACTGAAGCACTATGAGAGGATAGTTATTATCCTGTTGAAAGTAATATTTTGCCACATTTTCACCTGCTCCTAGTGATTGTGAAGCCAGTACCAGACCCACTGCGCTGAACTAGCAGGGAACATCCAGAAGGGTACCCTGCAGATGAGAAGCCCGGGCTCTTGTTCTGCTTTCTGCTGACACCATTTAAGTAGCTGTACACACTCTCAATGGACTTGCAGTTGTGGTGATTGCTTCTCCTGGAGATGCAGCCAAAGAGACTGGAGACTGAGGTAGCATGATGTCCCCACCTATACATGTATCACAAAGGAACAATTTATCATGTATATGCACTTTATCATAGCTACATTAAAATATACTACATTAAATGGTAAGAAGCCTTCTTATTGGTACTCCATAATGGAGCCGTCTTTGAAATAGCCATCATCACCCATTATATCTGAATGCCATCTTTTCCATTCCATGCAACTTCTGCACTAAAAGAATGAAGACGCTTTTGCATTTCTCACCAAAGGCCCAGAGGAACAGGGACAGGAAGACCAGGATCAGAGGCACCACCTTGCTGCCCTGCCTGCCGCATGCAGATCAGCTTCTCTGCATAAGCCCCATTCAGACAGTCTGAGCGAGAATCTGTGCAAAGCAGTCCATGAGCTACTGAGCTACCAAGCACACTAAGTACATGGAAAGCAGGCTGGGAAAGCAGCCAATGGAAACCAAGAGCTAGCACTATCAGCACAGAAAGTGTAACTCCCTGGCTACCAATGCCAACTAAGTCCATCTGAAGCTCTATGATTGCACATGGCTTTGTAATATAATCCAGCACTTCCATTTAAAACTTTTAAAAATTTTTAAATGGGTTTACGCTCTGTAAGTTATAGCTTGATTCCTTAGATCAACACTCTGGTGAAGTAATAAAAATGATGGGAAAAATAACAAAAGGGTCAAAGATGGAAGGGAGAGGGAGTTTCCAGGAACGATGGGATGGTGACAAAGGGGATGAAGAGAGGCTAGTGGGAGAAAGGGACGGGAAACTAGGGGGATTCAGCAGAGAAGAGGTAAAATAGGGAAGTGGGCACAGTACTGTTTCAGACCCCATGGCTGTATTTGCAATGTTAGACGTGGCCCTTAGGTCAGTTACATACATTCCAATATCCTGGTCCCTCCATTAAGTTACATGTCCTTGAAGAATAGGAATTTTGTTGTTGAGGTTACTATAGAGGGAAAGATTATGTTAAACAAATATAGGAGCACGTGTATCTATGAACCACTGATATAAAAGTCCAATCTTAAAGACGCATCATAAATCTGTAGAAAAAATTAAAGTAATGTAATGGAAATGGTTAATTATTGGGCTGTAATCAATAAGGTCCGCAGTTTGAAACCACCAGCCATTCCTTGGGAGGAAGAGGGGACTTTTAGTCCCATACAGAATTGCAGTCTTGGTCACATGTTGAATCCCTTTCCCCACCCTGCCACACACTGAAGAATCTCACTGTTGAACCTTTACCACTGTCTGAATTCTCCTACGTTCTCTGCTTCGTAATATTCTGCTTTCACCATATCTATTTGTCTGTCTTTTTCATTCTGTCACACTTCATGTTGAAGAGAGAGAGCTGCCTTGGTGTCATTTTACTGTTTAGAAAATGTTCTTAGCTGATATGGACAGGTAATATATATTCAGTATTTTTACCCCTATTCTTCAAAGACCTGGTACTTCAATAATTTTTACTGATAAGGCAACAACTAAGGAGGTGATGCTCATAACAAGAGCTAAGTGAAAGACACATTCATCCTCCTCCCTCCAATTGCCGAGAGTATCCTCTTTGGCGTCTCCTCACCAGAATGATGCAAATTTGGGGGTAGAGGTTTTGCACATCCTTTGGACCAAGGAAGTTTTCTGAAAATTCACTATGGACATTGCTTTCAAATCCAAAGACTTGAACCACAGTCCCTGCATCAGTGCAGGTTTGCTTCCTTTTTTCTTCTTTCCCTCATGGCCTCCATTTCCATGAAGTATCCTCATAGTTACAGTCATGGGCATTTTTAGAAGTTACCCACTTCTGTTTGTTTGTTGCATGTTCAAGAACTGCTGACACCCTTCCCACCTTCCCAAAACAGAGGGAACCTCAGCCTCCTTGGACTGACCCCTGAACCTCCCAGAAGAGTTCATGAGTACGGAGTTATAAATAGCAGCAATCAGGTTTGGGGCCTCCCCAGTGAGTAGGATCCTTCCATTCTACTGCACGTGAAGGCTAGCGGCTGTCTCTCTAGGCTGGCACACCTCCTGAACTTCTTCCCTTCCCCTTCTCCTTCCCTCATCCCTTTCCCGTTTAGTACTTTACCTCGTGCCTGCTCCCTGAGCTTGCCAATGGCTCTCAGGTCAGGATCAAACAGACTATTCATATTTAAGGGTGAAAGTGACTTTAAAGAACAGATCCAGAAAGAATATCAGAAAACTCCATACCCAACTACCATACAAGAACTCTGGTACCTAGATTTCTCCTTTCCCCTAAAGTCCTTAGCAGATGTTCTAGTGAGCAGACTTTCTATAGGGAAGCTAACCCATAGGGATGCCTTTCCCAAACTCACCTCCTGGGAGATGATGACACAGACACCTGGGATGAGATGGTAGGAGGCATTTCCTACCAGTAAGTGCCCTCCTGACGTCCCATCCTGCCTCAGACTATCATAATCAGCTACTTGTCTCAGGGACCTCAACCACGGGCCTTGGGCACCAGCCCTTGGTGTGCAGGCTGAGCTGATGCCTAGTGCCAATCTGACCTGTGCCTTTATGGTATCAGCATCTCAGACACTAACTTGCTTCTTTGTCTTGATGGCTTTGTTTTAGTTAAAAGTCATTTTCCATTGCTGAAGTAGTAGGGCAACACGCAGACTGCTTCTCTCAGTCCCCCACTCGTTCAGAGCGAGGCTCTGAGCAGTATGAGTGAATGCACTAGGAGGAAGTTTGGTGAGGGATACAAAGAACAGAGATGCCGACTTCTGCGCTCAGTTCTTAACTTTGTCACTGAACCTTACAGAAAGGAGACAACGCCTGGGTGGAACAGTAGGACAGCATGCTGACTGCGTTTTTATATTTTGCCCTCCTTCTGTTGCACGTTTCTTCTTGTTTGGTGGAAATAAGAAAGTTTGTGGTTCGTTCCCAGAGCCCAAAAGAAAGAGCACGCAAACTCACTGCATGACAAAGAGCTGGTTGGCATTCAGTCATTTCAAGAAGTTGTGTATGACCATGAACTGATGGTACCAACGATCTCCTGGGCAACCTCTGTGCTCCCAGCATGCATTCATGAGATGCAGGTCTTGTTTCCAACAGGTGTTGTCAGGGATAGAGATACAGGGATTCTTTCTGGAGAAAGGTTCCATGAATTCTTCACCTTGAAGCAGTGGTTCTCAACCTTCCTAATGCCACGACCCATTAATACAGTTCCTCATGTTGTACTGACCCCCAAGCATAAAATTATTTTGTTCTTACTTCTTAACTGTAATTTTGATGCTACTACTATGAATCAGAATGTAAATTGTAATGTGTTTTCTGATGGTCTTAGTTGACCCCTGTAAAAGGGTCATTGGATCCCTGAAGGGGTTGCAACCTACAGTTTGAGAACCAATGCCTTAAAGGATCATCTTTATATTCTCTGGGGCTTCCTGAACGACAGAGACAAAACTGTTTTATTAGCATAAACTTATCGTGCTGTCAATTCAATGGTTTAAATATACTAAAAGGGTTGTTTAATCAATCCTGTGTTAGGCTTGGTTGAGTAGAAAAACAAATCCAGTGGCATTCATATATGTGTAAGAAAGAGGTTGAAGAAAGAAATTCATGGGCACTTATATGTGTATAACTAAGAGCTCTACTTACAAGAGCAATTGAATATTGAGGCAATATCCCAGATCAGTACAGATTAGGCCCATAAATCTGATATTAGCCCATATGTCCAATACCAATCGATAAAGTCCTCTTCAGATCCATAAAACACAGGGCATGGCGCTGAATGAAGGAAGATGACAGACCAGTGGGTGAGTATAAGCATCTCAGTGTCAGCACATGGCTTCTCCGGCTCCATCAGCCTCTCTCCATGTGTCTACTCCACAGGGATGTCTCCCAGGGAGTGAGCACATGTCCTGCCTCCAAAGAGCTATGTATCTGCTTAGCGCCTCCAAATGAGGTCACCAAGCTCTTACCTGATTGACAGGTCTCAAACTGTCAACAGATTATGTAACTACCACAGACCACCCCTTGTCAATTTAACACTTTCACACAACTCTACAGCCATATATAATTCTAAAAAATAAGTAAATAAAATTATATCTGTACCTAACAGGACAAAACTAAAATACAAACAATTCAATATCTGCCACCCTCATTTAAACCTAACATTCTATACGTGAACAAAACAAAAATACCAAATGCCCAACAGTGTAGTTAAGTAACACCTGCACCTTAATCCTATAATCCTATGGATATATTCCCCCACCTATGAAAAAAGTATGTAAGGCAAACACTTCATGCCTTTATCCTCCAATTTGGGGTATCCAATTTCTATACTGTCCACTTATATCAAGGCAGTGCTCTGAGGAGAATCTTCATTCCAGTGGGAACCTTGTGAAATCTGAATCCATAAGCAAAGTCAAATAAGGACAGGCCATCCATAAATTCTGCAGCAATATGCACCAGTTCACAGGTTCAAATATCTTGTCTTCATCTGGTCAGGTTCTGTAATCTCAATGTGGGCTACCTCACTTAGCCTCGCCAGGGTACCCATCGTTCACCTCTCCTTTAAACCATGGACTGCTCACAAATTCTCAACAAGTCTAGCCCCCTTGTGCTAGGTGATGAACTTCAGACTAGTCAACCCGCTCTCGTCTTCTTCTCTAGTTCCTGGAAACCAGGTCCGCAGCGGTCAGTGGCCAGACTCAAACTGTCTCTCTATTGTTGCATTTCTCCCACTTCCACCCAACAAGTGGATCCAGGTGGTCACCTAACAAGCATTTCATGTGGCAACAGGCTCCCTTTAACTTTCAGTCCTAAGAAGAGTTTTCTTCATGCCTTAGATTTTTTCCAGTTTCTGACAAAAACCACTAGTTAAACCTTCCAATATCTTAAGAGTTCCCCTTTTCCTCCTATCTATCAACAACAGTGCCTTAGGCAAGACTCTTGGAATACAAGCATCCTGAGTACTCCAAAGCACTGTGTGGGGCTAATCTTTTCAGAGTCTTCTTTGCAGGCATGTCATAACCCAATTAAAGATTGAATTTTAATGTCTCAAGGCAAGTGGGCTTATAAGCTCTCTATTTTCATATTCCCCAAGAATCATTTCTATAAATCCTTATATCAACAATAATAAGCAGAGGAAAACAGTATAAACAAAGTGGAATCAGATACTAAACTCAATTCTTAAAAGAGTCAAGTTCAATCCTTATCTAGCTTATTTAAATCTTTATCTAAATTATTCTCTTTTTAAAATAATTTTATTGGGGGCTCATACAATTCTATCACAATCCATACATACATACATCCATTGTGCCAAGCGCATTTGTACCCTTGTTGCCATCATCATCCTCAAAACATTTGCTTTCTACTTGAGACCTTAATATCAGCTCCTCGTTTTCCCCCTCCCTCCCCACTACCCGCTCCGTCATAAACCTTTATTCATTTATAAATTATTATTATTTTGTCATTTCACGTACTGTCTGGTGTCTCCCTTCACTCACTTTCCTGTTGTCCATCCTTTAGGGAGGAAGTTATATGTTGATCCTTGGGATTGGTACCCCCTTTCTCCCCCACCTTCCCTCCACCCTCTAGGCATTGCCACTCTCAGCAACATTAATCTATTGATACTAAATATGGGATTAGGTTTCTGGCTGAATCATGCCAGAGCCAACTTTTCTGTCAGCCACTTTGGCCTTCTGTCAGCCATTTTCACTATGCAGTTCTGAGAAATTCAAGAGGCCATTTTTCCATATGAGCTCCAGATTCACATTTATCACAATCATTTTCATGATTTAAAAGAGGAATAACCAAACCAACTACCAATGAAACGAATGAAAACTTTAACTGCCCCTATCCTTGCCAGAAAACAACACAGTAAACTGCATGGACATATCTGACCTCTGGCTACCCAAAGAAGAAAAACTACCATCAGGCGCAGGTCATACAAGCACCCACTCTCCATTTTTATGATTTGTTTCTCTGGTACCCTACTACCAAGGTGGCATTATGTGGTAGACTGGAGAAACAAATCCATAGGAACTCATATCCATATAACAAATTGTTATATTCATGAAACACATGCAATGACGCTGAAAGCAGGAAGAGCACAGACCAGTGGATGGGAAGTCTTGTAAGCATCTGACTGCTGGAAGCATCTCACTGCTGGAAGGGGTCTCCACATGGTTTCTCCGGCTCCAGATGTTTGGCTCCATCAGCCTCTCTCCATGAGTCTGTTCCACAGGGATGTCTTGCAGGGAGTAAGTGCATGTCCCACCTCCAACGAGCTATTTATCTGCTTTGCACCTCCAAATGAGGTCATCAAGCTGCTACCTGATTGACAAGCTAACCCCTTCACTCCTAAGTCTAAAATTGACAACAGATTATATAACTACCACAACAGGTTGAATACGATCCCTGTGCTTTTGTTGATATTGAAATTGACATGAAATTATGTACCTACCACATGTGTTTTTTTCTTTAGATAAGAGTCCCTCATCTTAAAGAGTTCTCTGCTAATTCTGGACTTCCTCTCTCTCCATATGAGGTTGGTTATCAGTTTTTGAAATTCTTTGAAGAAGGATGATGTTATTCATTTTGGGATAGAATTAAACTTATAGAGTGCCTTAATCTTATAATGCCTGAATTTTTAATATCAGGGGGAAAATTTGTTTGTATTCTTTACTTTCATAGTTATCAATATATATAACCACCAAAATATATTAAAAATATATATAAAATTTGCAATGTTTTTCAAATGTAACCAAATCGTCACATTCGTCCATGGATTTATAATACAAGAATAAAAACTACATCCCTCATTTCTATGTTATTTTTCATCTTATTTTATTATTAATAAAACAAACTGAAAACTTATTTTATTTATAAAATATAATACAAAATGTATTTGTTTATAACTTTAGTTAGTGTGAAATTTAACAAAACATTTTTTTTCTTTTGTGATACAAAGATGAACCTTGAATTTGCTGCAGAAAAATACTGGTGCACTCTTATAATTTACATTTTTGCATCTTCCTCTGTTTGTGACCTCAGGGTAGTGGTGAAGACCATCCAATCGGTTCTCTCTTCTTTTTTTTTTAATTTATTTTTAATTTTAACAATTTATTTGGGCTGATACAATTCTTTTCACAGTTCATACATATACATACATCAATTGTATAAAGCACATCTGTACAATCTTTGCCCTAATCATTTTTTTCTCTTTTCTTCTTTTACATTTTATTAGGGACTCAAACAACTCTTACCACAATCCATACATATACATACATCAATTGTATAAAGCACATCCATACATTCCCTGCCCCAATCATTCTCAAGGCATTTGTTCTCCACTTAAGCCCCTTGCATCAGGTCCTCTTTTTTCACCCCTCCCTCCCCATCCCCCCTCCCTCATATGCCCTTGGTAATTTATACATCGTTATTTTGTCATATCTTGCCCTATCCGGAGTCTCCCTTCCCCTCTTCTCTGCTGTCCCTCTCCCAGGGAAGAGGTCACATGTGGCTCCTTGTAATCAGTTCCCCCTTTCCAACCCACTCACCCTCCACTCTCCCAGCATCATCCCTCACACCCTTGGTCCTAAAGGTATCATCCACCCTGGATTCCCTGTACTTCCAACCCTCATATGTACCAGTGTACAGCCTCTGTCCTATCCAGCCCTGCAAGGTAGAATTCGGATCATGGTAGTTGGGGGGAGGAAGCATCCAGGATCTGGGGGAAAGCTGTGTTCTTCATCGATACTACCTCACACCCTAATTAACCCATCTCCTCTCCTAAACCCCTCTTTGAAGGGATCTCCATTGGCCGACACTTGGGCCTTGGGTCTCCACTCTGCACTTCCCCCTTCATTTAATATGATTTATATATACATATATACACATACATACACACACTTATATCTTTTTTTTTGCATGATGCCTTATACCTGGTCCCTTGGGCACCTCGTGATCACACTGGCCGGTGTGCTTCTTCCATGTGGGCTTATTTGCTTCTGAGCAAGATGGCCGCTTGTTCACCTTCAAGCCTTTAAGACCCCAGACACTATCTCTTTTGATAGCCGGACACCATCAGCTTTCTTCACCACATTTGCTTATGCACCCATTTGTCTTCAGCGATCCTATCATGGAGGTGTGCAGTCAATGATATGATTTTTTGTTCTTTGATGCCTGGTAACTGATCCCTTTGGGACCACTCGATCACACAGGCTGGTGTGTTCTTCCTTGTGGACTTTGTTGCTTCTGAAGCTAGATGGCCGCTTGTTTATCTTCAAGCCTTTAAGACCCCAGTCACTATCTCTTTTGAAAGCCGGGCACCATCAGCTTTCTTCACCACATTTACTTGGTCACCCACTTTGGCTCCAGCCGTTGTGTCGGGAGAGTGAGCATCATAGAGTTCCAATTTACTAAAAGAAGGTATTCATGCATTGAGGGAGTGTTTGAGTAGAGGCCCAAGGTCCTTCCGCCACCTTAATACTTGACCTATAAATATAGACACATAGATCTATTTCCCCATCCTCCTATATATATTTGCATGTACATGTCTTTGTCTAGACCTCCATGAATGCCCTTTGACTCCTAGCTCTTTCCTCCATCTCCCTTGACCTTCCTCCTGCCCTACTACCATGCTTCATTGCCACCTGGGCTAGAGTATACCTCTTCTCTAAGCAACCTTATCCTTGATCATTTCCCACCAGGCCTGCCACTCCCCCTTCTCTACCATTTGGGGTCCCATGTTTTTCCCTTGTCCCTGGGTTTGTTAACACCACTTCCTCACCCCCCTACCCCCCCACCCCAAGTCCCCCCAGAAATGTCGGTCCCGTTGTTTTTCCTCCAGATAGCTCATCCAGCCTGTCCTATTCAGACAGACCTGTGGAGTCACTAACATGCACGAAAACTAGACAGAGGAACACAAAGCAACAGTATACAACCAGACAACAAAACAACAAAAACAAACCACTGGAAAAGAACAGAACAAAACAGTTCACAAGAGAAAAGCTTGTAGTTAGATCAGGGATCGTTTGCTGGCCCTTAGGAGCGTTTTCCAGTCCAGTCTGTTGGGGCACCACGCCCTGGCCCCAAAGTCCACTTTCAGCATTCCCTGGGGACCTTGCCGCTCCATTCCCTTGCTGTTCCACTGCACTCCCCCAGTGATTTGCCTCGGTGTGGTGGGATCAGGTCAGGTGCAATTCCCACACTGTGTCTCCTGTGCTGTCCCCTGTATCGCCCTTAGTCACTGAGGGGCATCATGTCTCATAGTAGGGCCAGCCATGTTGTTCTCTCTGTGGACTGGCTGCTCTACTCAGGAACATCATCATCACGGCCTGGTGGGCCAGGCTGTGCTCCACTCTCTCCTCCTGCCCCTTCATCTGCTCCCGTGTGCTCTGATCAAATATGTCCATCTCCCGGAGCTGCAGAGTCAATGTCGTCCTTTGGAACAAATTCTTTTCGGGGGAGGGGCAGGAATCCACTTAATTTATGGTGCTGGGGCCAGCCTCCCAGACCTCTCCACCGGTTCCCTCCTCCACGCCGGGATATTGCATTCACACCTTGCAACACTGGGTTGAAGTTTGGTCCCACTTTCCCTGTGGAGATATAAACAATACCCTCCCCTTGGGTGGATTAATGCCCCATGACCCCACTACCCTTTTCTTCCTTGTATTCATCCTTTTGTTTTCCTTTCCCCACCTCCTCCACCATTGTCTACCATGTACATCCCTGGTTTTGGTCTGGTCTCTTCCATACTACACCGTCTTCACCCCTAAAATGTTTGTATACAGTAGCTTTTTTCCCTATGCCACTTTTGCTTTTTTAAAAAAAAATTTTTTTTTAATTCTTACCTCAGCGGACTCATGTTGTACTTGTCCTTTTGTGCCTGACTTACTTCGCTTAGCATGATTTCCTCCAGTTCTTCCCATGCCGCTATGTGCCTCATACGTTCATCACTGCTTTTTAGTGATGCGTAGTATTCCATTGTATGTATATACCACAGTTTTTTAATCCAATCGTCAGTTGATGAAAATTTGGGTTGCTTCCAACTCCTTGCAATTGTGAACTGTGCCGCAATGAACATTGGAGCACAATTGTCTGGTCTTGGTTTGTTTCTTGCCTCTTCTGGGTATATGCCCAGTAGGGGGATTGCTGGGTCATATGGTAACTCTATTTCCATCTGTTTTAGGTATCGCCAGATTGATTTCCATAGTGGCTGTACGTACTTACAGTCCCACCAGCAGTGGATGAGAGTTCCTGTCTCCCCACAGCCCCTCCAACACTTGTTGCTTTCTGATTTTTTGAATTGGGCTACCTTTGAGGGTGTCAGGTGGTACCTCATTGTTGTTTTAATTTGCATTTCTCTTATGGCTAAAGATCGGGAACATTTTCTCATATGTTTGTTGGCCATTCAGATTTCTGCCCCAGTGAAACTTCTGTTCAAGTCCTTTGCCCACCTTTCAAGTGGGCTATTGGTTTTTTTCTTTTTGGAAGCTAGCAGAGTACTGTAGATTTTAGTAATAAGGCCTTTATCTGATGTGTCATTGCTAAAGATGTTTTCCCAGTCTGTGGACTCTCTTATTACTCTCTTGGTGAATTCTTTAGATGTACACAAGTGTTTTATCTTCAGTATATCCCATTTGTCGATTTGTGCCTCCTCTGTGTTTGTGTCCTTCCCTATTTCTGATAGCCTGTGTATTCCCTGCGCCAAAGTTCTCAAGGTGGTCCCAATTCCCTCATTGATGGCCCTAATAGTTTGGGGTTTAACTTCAATGTCTGTGATCCACCTTGAGTTTATTCTTGTGCATGGAGTGAGATAAGGGTCTTGCTTCATTTTTCTGCATGTTGATATCCATTTTTTCCAGCACCACTTGTTAAAGAGGGCATCTGCTTCCCATTTGATCTTTTTGTGGCCCTTGTCAAAGATCAGCTGTGTGTATGCTGATGCTTTTATTTCTGGGTTTTCAGTTCTTTTCCATTGGTCTGAGTATCTGTCATTGTACCAATACCATGCAGTTTTGAGAACTGTGGCTGTATAGTATGTGCCAAAGTCAGGTAAAGCAAGCCCTCCCACGGTGTCCTTCTTCTTGAGGAGTTCTCTGCTAATTCTGGGCTTTTTCCCTCTCCATATGAAGTTGGTAATCAGTTTTTCCATTTCTTTGAAGAAAGATGATGGTAATTGTATCGGGATAGCATTAAACTTATATAGTGCCTTTGGCAGAACTGACATCTTAACTATATTAAGTCTCCCAATCCAAGAGCATGGAATATTCTTCCATTTGTTGAGGTCGCTCTTGGTTTCTTGTAATAGTGTTCTATAGTTTTCCCTATATAGATCTTTTGTTTTTTCAGTCAAGTGTATCCCTAGATATTTCAGTTTGTGTTTGGCTATTGTGAAGGGTACCACCTTTTTGATCTCTTCTTCTGTGGTCTTATCTGATGTGTATAACAGTCCGATGGACTTCTGTTTGTTGATCTTGTATCCTGCCACTCTGCCAAACTCTTCTATTGCTTCCAGTACTCCCCTTGTGGAACTTTTGGGATTTTCCATATATAAAATCATATCATCTGCAAATAACGATAGTTTCACCTCTTCCTTCCCCAGACGAATACCTTTGATGTCACTTCTTTGCCTTATGCTGTTAGCTAAAACCTCCAGCACGATATTAAATAGGAGTGGAGACAAGGGGCATCCTTGTCTGGTTCCCTTTTTCAGTGGGATTGTGTTAGTCTTTTCTCCATTGACTATGACTTTGGCTGTTGGTTTTTCATATATAGCTTGTATTGTCTTGAGGGACTTTCCTTCCATTCCTATTTTCGCTAGTGTCTTAAACAGGAATTGGTGTTGGATGTTGTCGAATGCTTTTTCTGCATCTATTGATATTATCATGTGATTCTTATACTTTTTCATGTCAATGTGACGAATAATACTAATGGTCTTTCGTATGTTGAACCATCCCTGCATCCCTGGTATGAATCCCACTTGGTCATGGTGAATTATTTGTTTTATATACTTTTGTATTCTGTTGGCTAGTATTTTGTTAAGGATTTTTGCATCAATGTTCATTAGGGATATCGGTCTGTAGTTCTCGATTCTTGTGGGATCCTTGCCCGGTTTGGGTATCAGAGTTATACTAGCTTCATAGAAGGAGTTTGGGAGTTTGCCATCTTTTTCTATGTTCTGGAAAAGTTTGTGTAGGATTGGTATTAGTTCTTCCCTGAATGCTTGGTAGAATTCTCCAGTGTATCCATCTGGTCCAGGGGATTTTTTTGTTGGTAATCCCTTGATAACCTTTTCTATTTCTTCTATTGCGATGGGTCTGTTGAGATTCTTGATGTCCACCGAGGATAGTCTAGGGAGGGATTGTTTTTCCAGGAATTTGTCCATGTCTTCCAAATTGTTGAATTCATTGGAGTACAATCCTTCATAGTATTGTGTAACTATCCTTTTGATTTCATTAGGGTCTGTTGTAATGACCCCTCTTTCATCCCTTATTCTTGCTATTGAGATTTGTTCCCTCCTTTCTTTGGTTAGGTTTGCCAATGGTCTATCGATCCTGTTTATCTTTTCGAAGAACCAACTTTTAGCGATATTAATTTTTTCCATAGTTTTTTTATTTTCCCTCTCCTGAATCTCAGCCCTGATTTTTATAATTTCTTTTCTTTTGCTATTAGTAGGGTTGTCCTGCTGACTCAGCTCTAGTTTTTGTAAATTTTGTGTCAGCGTATCCGTCATGAGTCTCTCTTCCTTTCTCAGGTGTGCTTGTATTGCTATGAACCTTCCTCTGATGACTGCCTTTGCTGTGTCCCATAAGTTTTGGTACGTCGTGTGCTCATTTTCGTTGGTTTCGAGAAATTTCCTGATTTCTTCTCGGATCTGCACCAGTATGCACTCCTTTTGCAGTAGAGAGTTATTCATCCTCCAATTATTTGCTCTTATTTTCTTTGTCTTCCTTTTGTTGATTTCCAGTCTTATGGCACAGTGGTCAGAGAGAGAGGTCTGTATTATTTCAATGTGCTTAAATTTATGTAGATTTGCCTTATGCCCCAGCATGTGGTCTATCTTCGAATATGTGCCATGAGGACTTGAAAAGAATGTGAAATTTTTTGTATTTGGATGAAAAGCTCTGTAAATATCTATTAGGTCAAATTGTCTAATTGTGGAGTTTAGCTCTCTAGTCTCCTTGTTGAGTTTCTTTCCCTGTGATCTATCTTTCTCAGTGAGTGGTGTGTTGAAGTCACCCACTATAATTGTCGAGTCTGTGATTTCTTTCTTAATCTTTTGGAGTGTTTGGTTCACGTATTGAGCTGGTCTCTCATTCGGGGAATATATGTTTACAATGCTTAGTGGTTCATTGTCTATCATTCCCTTGAGCATTATATAGTGTCCCTCCTTATCTCTTTTTATGGTTTGCACTTTGAGGTCAATTTTATCCGAGAGAAGGATTGCAACCCCTGCTTTTTTTGTGTTGCTGTTTGCTTGGTAGGTCCTTCTCCAGCCTTTGATTCTCAGCCTATTTTTGTCTGTAGCCTTGAGGTGTGTCTCCTGTAGGCAGCAAATTGATGGGTTGTGTTTTCTAAGCCATTCTGCTAGTCTCAGTCTTTTAATGCCTGAGTTCAGGCCATTGCTATTCAGGGTTATTATCTCCATGTGCGGACTCTGTGATGCCATTTTATACTTTTTGTGTTAGGAGTTTTCCTACTTTACTTTCTCATTAATGTGTGTTTTTTGTGTGTATCATTCTTGACTTCTTTCCATCCTTAAGCCATTGCTATCTTGGGGTCTGTTTTCTCTTTGTTGTGCTCTGGGTGAGGTTGTTCTATGTGCTGGTGTCTTATTTGTGCTTGGTGAGTGTTGTTCTTCTGCCCATACTGAGTCGGCGAGGATCTTTTGTAATGCTGGGTTTGTTGTAACGTATTTTTTGAGTTTTTCCTTGTCTGGGAAGACTTTTACTTCTCCATCGATCTTGATCGATAATTTGGCTGGGAAGAGTATTCTTGGATTTGCGTTGTTTTCTTTCAATTTTTGGAATATGTTACTCCACTCTCTCCTTTTTTTCATAGTTTCTGCTGATAGGTCTGAGCATATCCTTATGTGGGAACCTTTATATGTGATTGCTTGCTTTTCCCTAGCTGCTCTCATGATTTTCTCCTTTTCCTCAAAGTTTGAAAGTTTAACTATTATGTGCCTTGGTGATTTCTTCTTGGGGTCCCGTCGTGCTGGTGTTCTTTCAGCCTCCTGGATGGTTGCTTGGTTTTCATTCATTAGGCTGGGGAAGTTTTCCTCCAAGAATTCTCTCGCTATTGTTGCAAATGACTTCTTTGTTGTGTCTTCCTCCGGTAGGCCAATAATTCTAATGTTGTTCCGCTTCATAGCATCAGACATAGCTCTTAGGTTTTCTTCGGCTTCTCTGATGCTCTTATTAGATTTTTGTTCACGTTTATTAAAGTCTGCTTGGCTGTCCTCCACGCCACTGATGCGGTTCTCTGATTCCTCCAATCGATTCTCAAGGAACATGATTCTGCTATTGTTTTTTGTTACCTGCTCCTCAAGCTCCTGTATTTTCCTTTGGTATATGTCTTTTATCTCCTCTATCATTTCATCCTTTTTCTGTAGTGTTTCCCTCATATTCTGCATCGCTCCAAGCACCATTCTGAGAGCTTCTTTGTATGGCATCTCAATGTCTGCTTCTTCTATGTATGTTGTTATGTTCAGGACATCTTCTTCCTTTGCCTTTTGTTTCTCCTGTTTTTTCGTTGAGGTCGTTGGGGGTGATGGCTGTTTGCGTTGAGTTGTTTTTGAGGGACCAGGTGCCATTTTCTAGTCTCTCTCTGGAAGACTTATAGGAATTCTTCTTCGATCTGCCTACAGCTGATTTTGCTATGGGATTAACCTACCACTTTATCTTCCTGTGGCTTCCCTATTAGGGGAGTGCCCCAGATGGCAGATTGACTGCCTGCACCAGTGTTGCAGAGGCTGGGCTGAAGTTCCCGCTATTGGTTTGAATATTGATAAGTGTTGGCTGAGCTGCCTTATGTCCCCAGGTACACAGGCAGGAACTCCCTGGTGAGAAGTCTGAGGAGTATCCCCTGGAGAGCAAGCAGGCCTTACCCTAGCCTTGGGCTATCTATGCAGGGTGGAGCTCACCTAGCTGGGTGTGACCCAGGCACAAATGCCCTAGGGCAATGGGAGTGCCCCGTAAGTCCACAATGGAGTGTGAGAGAGCAGGGCAGGAACAAGGGGGGTGAGAAAAATCAAAGAGTGAGACTAGACTGTGCTGGGGTACAGGGAAGCGAGGGAAGCAAAAGAAACTATGTAGCTGAGTCCCACTCCCTGCCTGTGGATCTACAAGGGCTTACTCCCTGCCCCAAGCCCCAGCGGTAGTTCGCACCTGAGCCCCAAGAAGGGTCGCAAGAAAACTGCTGAGCCGCCCCCAGAGAAATGGGGGGACAGAGAGCAGAGATGTTAACAGACGCCGCCGTGTAGCTGAAGCTTGATGCCTGCCTATGGAGCTGTGGGGGTTTGGGTTTATTCCCTGCTCAGACCACGCGGCGCGGCTGCGACTGCGGCTGTGCCTTGAAAAAGCCCCTGCACAGCCCTCCAAGGCTGTGTGGGAATATAAAGCAGAGACGCAAACAGAAGCAACAATGTAGATGAACCCCGATCCCTGCCGGTGGAGCTGCAAGAGTCCTGTTCCTGCCCTGAGGCAGATAGGGAAAAACTGTGGCTGTGCTGAGACCAAGCCCTGCTACAGGCTCCAAATGGTCCCGGCTTGGGCAGATCCGGCAACTGGACTAGGGTCGAGCCCCAGCCGGCTTCCACTGAGGTAAGCCAAAAGCCCCCAGCCCCTCAAAACCCCGTGGATCTGTGCCTACTTATCTTTATGATGCACCTCCTGCGATCCAGTGGCATTGAATTTCACTCTGAGCAACTCTCCTGGGCTGGATTCTGCGGAGTCCCTCTGGTGTGTGTCACTCCATCGCCATCTTCCCGGAAGTCCGGTTATCTCTTCTAAGGATACTTTTGGTGGCAAGTCCTCTTCTCTATTTGTTAGCAAACTCAACAACAGTAAAGCTGGTGTAAAGTCTGCCTCATTTTGTTGGTCTATTACTATTTCCTTCAAAAAGAAGAGCTTTGGCGATGCTCATTTTGCCCTCTTGCTGACTTTGGGAATTTATGAATTATCATCTAAGTGAATCTTGGACTTTATATCTTCCCATCTATCTCTACTTATCACTTGTGAAACAATAGGACAGTTTCGTTTGCTCTTCCACTATAAACGTGAGTTTGAGAGCTTCTCCGCCGACATAGCAAGCAGTGTACCCCAAAATTGCTCAAGTTCCTGGAAACTCAGTGCAAGAGGTTTATTGAGATTTTTGCACAAAGATTTGGTTGGTCAGCAAAATGAGTAATGATATCCCTCGAGAGAAACTGTCAAAAATATTCAACAGGACGTTTTACTACCCCAGAAGGATCCATTTGTCCTAACCATTCAGGCATAGGTCTAACTGTACTGTCGCCAGAAGTGTGCCACCAAAAAGGAATTCTTCAATTTCTTGATGTAGATTGCTTTGAACTTGTAGTTATTGGAATTGATTCTTCAACTTCAACAACTGAAGTTTCTAACTCATCTTCATTTTTACTATCATTACTAAGAGGTCTTCTAATTCACCAAAATCAGAATAATCGGGCATATATTCATTTCCTATCATGGGAAAAAATAAATATTGTTATCAAAATAGTTTGAATAGCAATATAATTAAAATTTTATATTGTAAAATCAAAATTTTTAAATATAATACACATTTTATTTACCAATTTCATCCATACTAGCATCTGGTTCCTTGTCTGAGTCTGTACCACTTCCATTTGGTCATAAATTCACTGTTTTCCATAAAACAGATCAGAATCCATGCTGTGGTAATTTTTGTCACCGTTGATTCAAAAGATGAACGTAACTAATTCATTACATTTTGAAAAGGCGGAAATAGATAATAAATATAATTTTATGAGTATTACACCTTTGACTTAAAAATTACAGTTTTATGAACATATACAAAAAATATCAACACTCAAACTTCACTAGATTGAAAATTATCATAAAATTCACTGAACAGTAGAGAGTTATCTGATCCCTGAATGCCTGAACGTGGGGCCAGGGGGGTTTAAACCCTGCTCCAAGCCGGCAGGTTGGTGTGCCCTTTTAGTGCAGGGTCCCTCCGTGCTGTGTGGAATTGCCCCAGTAGGCAAGATCACCTTAGAGGCTAGACTGAGGTTTCCTCAACAGCGGGGAGCACTGTACAGGGCTATCACAGCTCCCGTGTGTGGAGTGAAGTGCTCCCACAGAGAGCAGGCTGGAGAGTCCCCCAGATATTTTGGTTGAGTTGCCCTAGAGAGAGGGTAGTGGCCCAGAAGCCAGCGGGAGCATATGAAAGGAAATAGAAGAGAGAGGAGGAAAAAGAGAGAAAAAGAAGAAACAGGAAAGAAAAGAGGAAAAAACAGGGTCTGCTGATATCAACTGCATAGGGAAAGATAAAAGGGGGAGGAAGCAAGAGAGGGAAAAGACTGTTGACTAAGGAGATAACAGAGGATTGATCATCTGAGGGTGGAGCTGGAGGAATTCCAACCCTGCCTAAAGGTAATGGGGTGGTGTGCCAGCTTCTTGGAGGATTCCACAGATTCTGGGAAGAATTACTCTGGGAGGCAAGATCACAGCTGAAGCCAGGCAGCGGTTCCCACGGCGGTGTTGAACACTGGAGTTCAGTGGTATAACTGCCCTTGCTGCATGCAGCACTGCAGCAAGGGGGAGGGTGTGTGTGTGTGGGGGGGGGCAATGTTCCCTCAGCCCCTTGTAAGGCCCCTGGACAGGAAGGGCCTCCCCAGCTGTGTGTAGGATCACTGAGAACAGAGCTGGGTTGTTGTCCTAGCTTGTGCCAGGACCAATGGTGCCCTAATAGCTCAGAGAGGGGTTTTTTTTTGTTGTTGTTTTTCTTTGTTTGTTTTCTCCCCCTGTCCACCTGGAATTGAATTAAGTTATTCTGAAACTGAGGCTTGCTCCAAGGGGTCTGTTATTTTGATAGCCTCTGGCCTCCAGCTAATTTCTAGCCTTCCTTAGTATGGGCTCACTATTATGCTAATGTATGTTAAATGACTCACTCTACCAGTGGCTTTGGAATAAAACGATGAGTCTGGGATTTTCAGTGTTTATGGAGAAAATATTTTTTCTCTCTTTTTTATTTTGGGCTTATAGACTATCCTGGTTTGAGGGCTGTCATGCTGACCCCCAGAGGGGGAGATCCAGCTTATCAGAAAGCTTGTTTTGTTCTCAGCCAACTGGAACTGAATTCACCCACTGGACTATGACTTACCACTTATTTTCTGCCGCACCACAACCTGACTCAGGGAAATTACCTTACTTCTTTTCTCAATTGCTATAAAGCTATGGCTGTCTAACAACTCTGATCCCCAGGCTGTGATCCCAAGACAGCTAACAGCGCAGGGAGCTCTGGTGTGGGGGTCCTGTGACTAATTTATGTTAGGCAGACTAGCGCAGGGCTAAAAGATGTCCCTTAAAGCATGCCCAGCAAGCCAAGCATGGAAACAAGGAGTGGCACACTGCACATGCTCAGAGGCTCAGGTTTCCCACAAGTAGCCATGGGTGGGCACTAAACCTGGATTGGCCCACCTGGGTCAGGTGAATTCAATTCAGCCAATGAGGTCCATCAGGGGTCATCCACCATGCCTCCCAGTGGAATCTTTGAAAAGGCAGGAGCCAAGGGAGAGAACTTTGTCTGCATGACTCTGAGCAGCTTCCGCCAGGCTGCATGGTCTGGAGGAGTCCTATGGGTGCCGTGTAAACCTGAAACTTCGTCTACTTCTCCTAAAACTCACTTGGATCACGAACCAGGCTTCGGCGTGAATTCTTTCTAGCGCAGAGCCAAGGACGGTGGTATAACTCTCTCCAGAGAGATCTAACAATTATAGAGGTTCTCCGTGTTCTAGGATTGTCCCCCTTTAGGGCTTCAGACCAGGGAAATTGCTACTCACTACCATATCAAGGCATATGTACCTGCTCAGCTGGAGCCCATGAGTTCAGCAAACCAAATTTAGAGCAACTTAGTGCATTCTTAATTTGCTTTGTGGGTGGAAATAAAAAAAGTGGGGTTCAGGACAGAACAAAGTAACCTGATTCTAATTTCAGGACTCCGCCTCCCAGTCTCCTTCACCTTATCTCCCAATTTTCAGGTCTGGCAGCAGAAACTCGGGGTTTGTGAATCTAAATAGACACCATCTTCTTCCGTCTGAATGACTCTATATCTAATTGTAGAAATCATGGTTTGTTAGTTTTTGTTTTTGTTTAGATCTACCGTGTCCTTTTTAAAGTTTCCAGTACCTTACACACAAAGTCAGGTTTCACCTTTATCTCTTAAAATAATTAATTTCCTGTAATGCTGCAAAACTGAAGTGTCAGTGGAATGTATTTTGGGTTCAATTATGTCTTTCAAATCACTATAATATTCATTTTATAGTCATTTTTATTTTCTGAGATCTCAAGGACACGTCTGTGACTTCTTGGTGGCATTGGCCCTTGAAAAACAGCTAGCGATGAATTGAAAATTGCAGAAGTGCACTCTACCAACAGTACCTCCCACCCTTCTACCATGGGCTACATGCCATTGAGTCTTTCCTAAACCACTTGCTTGCTTCCTGCTCAGTCTAAGATACAACATATCTTTATTCTTTCAAAGGGCTACATTTCCTGAGTAATTCCTTGAAATGTTTTCAGGATCCAGAAGAAAACTATGGGTTTAAAAGGTCTTGATGGCACAGTGGGCATCTACTTATAAATTCCTGACATTTGTAGTTATGTTAGGATCCAGTATCTTTTTGGTTCACACCTATTTTGTGATTAGGGTCTACCTGAGCATTAGCTCACTATAGGGTCGCTGAGGACTTTCAGGACAAGTAGGTTATGGGTCTGTCCTCACATGTTCTGGAACTTGAATAGCCCTGAGATGTGATCTAAAGTGTTTTCATGGAAGAAGCACACCAGCCTTTGTGCCCATCAGGTGCCAATGGGATCAGGTATCAGGCATCTAAGACCCAGAACAAAAGCATACACAATGTGAATGGTGGGGGTGGGGGCATGGAGTAGAGACTCAAAGCCCATCTGTAGACATTCGGACATCCCTTCACAGAAGGAAGAGATTACATAGTCAGTATGCATTCTAGCACCGATGAAACACAACTTTTCTCTAGTTCTTTAATGCCTCATTCCTTCCACTATCGTGACCTCAATTCTTCCCTATAAAGCAGACTAGACCAGAACATGCACACTGCTACAGATAAGAGCCCACAACACAGGGAATCCAGGCTATATAAAACCCATAGACCAAAAATGAGAATAGAGATATCAGGCGTCTAAGGATAAGGTGGGGGGAGAAAGGAGGAATCAATCACTAGGATCACCATATAACCCCCTCCAGGGCGAACAACAGCAGAAAAGCATGTGAAGGGCGATAGAGGACAATGTAAGATATAAAAATGATCATCTGTAACTTATCAAGGGTTTATGAGGGAGGGAGGGAGGGACGGAAGAGGAAAAATGATGAGCTGACATCAAAGGCTCAAGTAGAAAGAAAATGCTTTGAAAGTGATGGCAGCATGTGTACACATGTGCTTGACACAATGGATGAAGTCATGGATTATGATGAGAGATGCAAGAACCCACAATAAAAGTATTTAATAATTTTTACAGGGTTTCATTCAGCATGGAGTGAATTCAAACATCAACATTTTTCTAGATATTTATTTTTATCGAAAACTGAGACTTAAGCTATTCATATTCTAACCTTTCTTGTGTGCCCTAGCATTTGCAAACAGTTTTATTGACACACACTTCTCATACATACAATTTAATGGTTTAAACATAGGAAAATGGTTGTGCAATCATCAGTACAATCAATTCCAGAGCAACTTTTCTCCTTTGTACTCGTTATTATTAGGTCCCCTTTCCCAACAACGTCCCCCGCCATGACCTCAGGAAACTATTCATGCAGTTACTGTCTCTATAGATTTCCCTGTCTTGGATCTCATAGGAAAAGAAAAATGAAACAAGATAATTCACAACAAAAAAACCCAAAAATCAAACATTATCAAAATAAAACATTGAAAACCTTAATTTAAAAGTGAACAGAGAATAATAAAAACTAGAACACATTTAAACTGAGTTAAAAAGGAAAACAAAGGAAGTGTGAAATTTTAAGTTACATTTAACTAACTACCTATCTCATCTAACTACATCGACATTAGTCCTTTTTAAATGCACTATATATGACAGCAAGGCTAAATCATCCTGCTGCAGCATGTTTTACTATTTCACCAGGATTGTTGATTTCAGGAAAGCGCATCAATTATGGAAACTGAACCTATGAAAAATGTTTTTGGTTTGAGATAGAATCTGTTCATTAAATGCCTGGTGGTGCTAGCAGTGTGTGATCAACTGTGAATCTAATGGTCGGTCCTTTGGTCCTACACCACAGATCTACAAAGAAATAGACCTGTCCTAGAGCTAAGATATTGTCTAGTTATAAAAAGTGGAAGCAGTCTCAACCAAAAATACTAAATAAAATAAATTATTAAAACAAACACCAACAAAATCAAGTAGCAATGACAACCCTAGAATCTAACAATCTACCATCACATTCCCTGGCTCTTCCCATCAGTGACCCCTCTCCAGCACTCCACCCCGACCCCCGCCCAGATGATCTGAGCTGAGCAATGAAGCATTGTAGGGAAATCAGACCTGAGAAACATCACACAAGTGAGAAACTGCAAGACCTTGGTACCACCCAGGTCTTCAATAATGGCTGTGCTTGACATGAGAAGGTATTAACAAACCTACAGTTTTATTCCAAGAATTTTCCTCCTAATCAGATGTATCTGGAATTTTAAATATCTGTATATATAATAGATGCTATAAGCCACATAAGACTGTCATGTTTCCTAACAGAACACTATTTTGGCTTGATCCGTCTTCCAGCCTTTATTATTAAGGCATCTATGCATGACCCCTGTGTGTCCATAATTGCAGGTTAGAGCCAGCAGAGGGCACGCACAAGCTCCAGAATTTGATTGTCTCTATGGGGAGATGGTGTCCATCAACCTCAGAACAAGGGAGACCTTAGGTTACACTGATGGGAAACACCACCCAGCCTGGGAGGAGCATAAGCCAAGACAGACTCCAAAGCATTTCATTTGCCGCACCTCCCAGGTAGATGGGGCGTCCACCTAGTTCTCTGACACCTGGTCTGTAGCGCCCTTCACGCACTATAAGCACACTTATGAACAATGATATGACTAGAGTCCATTGCTGTTTTTCAGCACCAAGATAGTCTCTCATAGTCATGTGACCCTAAATGTGAGTATTAAACTCCTACCAAGGCAGGGGCAAGTGTCTCTGATGTTTGTCATTAAGTCGTTTCTCATTAACTGCCACAGAGCCTAATGTCTCTTGGTTAGGGCAAGTGGTTTGGCTTCATCACTGAACTAAAGGTTTGCATGTCAGACACACCCCACAACGCCACAGAAGGAACGCCTGCCAATCTGCTCCCATGAAAGCGACGGCTAAGAAACCTCGTGGAGGAGCGGATTCTGTACTCCCAGGATTGCCCAAATCTGAGTCCATTCAATGGCAAGCAGGGCTGGCTGGCCTCACAGAGATGGCTAGGCTTGGTTTGGTCTCAGTGAGAAATCAACTGGTGTCATAGAGTCAAACTCAGCGCAGCTGGATCACGAAAGTATCCATAGTAAAAGACAAAAGGAATAAATGAGAACCCATGAAAATTAAAATATTTAATACTGCATGGTTTAAAATCAAGAAGGTGTGCATAACAGGGGTTACAAGTGTTCCCCACACCTGCTCAATCTGTGTGCTGAGCAAATAACCTGGTTCTTCAAGGCTGCCCCCCTAGGGTATCCTAGCACATAATCTTCATGGGAGCACTTTGCAAGGTCTTTTTTCAGGTGGGACACTGTACGTTTCAAACCCTTACCATGCAGGTAGGTGTTGATTGCTTAATCACAAAGGCTCCTTAATCTGAGCATGTTAGAATCAGAGATTTGCCTTTGTAAGAATGAGCGCAGCTGCATAAAATGGAGAGAGGTGATTAGGGGAGAACAAAAGAGTGTGTGTGTGTGTGTGTGTGTGTGTGTGTGTGTGTGTGTGTGTTGGGGGTGGGGGGCGGAAATTTTCAGTAGCATTAGCTAAAACGTCTTTGATAGACACCAGGATCAGCGGAGGCAGGAAAGGTAACAAGAGAAGAATAGTGATTGCTAGGAGGGAAATGTTGAATGAAGGCCAAGGGTTTGATATTGGAACGATCCAACATTGGAAGATAAATGAAGAGAAAAGAAAAATACCAGGAGGAGAAAAAATTTTAATGGAAACATTTAAGACCTCAAAAGGTCAAGAACTACAGGGTTGGTCCTGATATAGGGAGATAGAGTTTGCCTGCTGTTCATCAGGGCTAGACATTTGGCCTGGTTTGAGAGCTGGTCTATTGAGTTGGTTTGCAGAAAAATCCATATGTAATAGGCACCCAGCCCCCTTTTCAGTAAAATTCACTTTTCAACTTAAGGATATTCTGAGTCAGCAAGCTTGAGTGAGCAGAACCATCTGGGCAGACCGGCTCTGTAGACAAGGAATAGAGCTGGAGACCTGGGGCAGTGGCTGGATGCCTCCCATTTCTGAGGAGCTGGCCCCTGTGTCCCATTACGGAAGTCATCTGTTCATTTTAACTGACCTGTTAAACATTCCCTCAACTTGCCATGGACATGTTCATGTATATGTACATAGCTTGCCTCCCTTTTGCAGAATTTAGTAAAGTTTTAACCTCACTGCGTCCTTCTGCCAGGTGTTGCAGAAACAAACTTAGAACTTCTCCAGTCACCCTAGTCTCTGTCTTTGGCTAAAAGAGTGACAGGCATCTTAAACCTTATCAACAGGATGTGGGTTTCAGGGTGAAAATTCACCGCAAACTTCTCCAGATATCTCTTGGAATCTATCCAGGTGAAAAATCCTGGTCCTTGACTAAAAGCTCCTTAAAATGACTATAGATTCACAGAATTTTTTTCCAAAATTATCCTGCTATACAGGCACAGGAGAAGCCATATCTCTAACACTTTCCTAGACCGTGCAAGCACCCCAAGAGATTGGTCAGGAGATGCAGCCTCTGGCACAGACAGGGGACACATGCATGTTGGTGGTTGAGGTAGTTACTTTATTGTGCCAACCTGCCCGATAAACACTTGTGGGATTAATTGAAGGGCAGAGAGATAAATGGCTCAGTGAGCCTTGCCTTTTTTGTCTCTTGCTCTTTGATGATCAGACCAATGTGCAGCTGCCTCAATTTTCAAGCTACACTACCTGTGGGACACCTAACCTGCGAGTTGTGTCACTGTAGTTTGATGTTCCTTCAAGACCTGCTTCACCACACCATTGGAATTTACATCTCTTGAGCTAGGGACTGTCAGACCCTGTCATCTGGCTGACTGTTGGTGACCTGCTTTGCTGGTTGCTACCCATGCCCAGATAGCCTGAATTGCTCTACAGAGGACTACTCAGCGGCCCACAAGACTTGAATGACTGCCAGTGTCTCACAACTGTTCTCAGAGTGAGTTACACTGAGCTATTTGTACTGCTTTATAATGTAATTACTGTTTGTTTCTTATGTGATATATCTATCTGTATGAATATAAATGTATATAATTATTAGCATTCGGTTTTGTTTCCCTAGAGAAGCATGTCTAACACAGTGGTTGAGCAGAAAGGAAGCAGCTGGTGCAGTGGAGACTCCCCAGGCTGAACCAACGGGAGGTTTGTGTTCGAGGCTAAATCACTGTGAGAGGTAAGCTACTATACTGTTGACAGTAATAATCTGCCACATCTTCAGCCTGCAGACCGCTGATGGTGAGAGTGAAGTCTGTGCCTGACCCACTGCCTCTGAACCGGCTGGGGACCCCAGATTGCAGGGAGGATGCCCCGTAGATGAGAAGCCTGGGGGCCTGTCCTCGTTGCTGCTGGTACCAGGCTACGTAGCTACTAACACTCTGACTGGCCTTGCAGTTGATGGTGACGGTCTCTCCTATAGACGCAGCCCGGGAGGCTGGAGACTGGGTCATCACAATGTCCCCACTGGCACCTGCAATCACAAATGAACATTTAACAGACAGACACACACTTTGTCATAGGCGCTTCAAAATACACTAGTTTAAATATCAAGGAGCCTTCTTAATGGTTACATCGACACCCAAATTGGGTCCATTTTTAAATAGCTCTCATATACCACTATACTTTAAAATGGTTTTTCTGTTCTACACAGATTGTTCACTAAAGGGAAGGAGACAATTTCAAATTCCTCACCAGAGAACCAGAGCAACAGGGATACGAGGACCTGGGTGTGAGACACCATCTCGCTGTCCTGCCTGCCTGCTGAAGCTCAGCTCACTCTGCAAAGAGCCCCGTTTATACTCTGAGAGTCTATGCAAAGCAGTCAGCCAACTTCAAGCAATGCACATGGAAAACAGATTGTGAAAGTAACCAATGGAAATAACGGCCAAAAATGTCCGCACAGAAAGTAATTATCATGACCACAGAAGCCAGCAAAGTCAATTTAGCAGGTGTGATGTCATCTTAGAAACTCTCAGGCTACACACATTCATACGACTCAATTTAAAATGAAAAGCATTTTAAATGGGTGGGTTCATGTTCCATGAAATACGGGCTATTTTCTCCAGATCGATATTCTTGGAGAAATCATGAAAAATATAGAAAAATTGCAGGGGATTGAAGAAGGGCAGGGAAGGAGGGGTTCAGGAGGACTGAGGTGAAGGACAGAGAAGAGATGGTAAGGGAGAAACAGAAAAGAAAGGAGGGGAAGTTAGGGGAGACACAAGGGTGAAGATTTGGCACAAAGTTTTCAAACTACTCTGCTGCATGTGTGATGAAATATGTTCCTTAGGTCAGTTGTATATGTTCCAGTACCAAAGGCCCTCAATTATTCTACACAACCATTAGAACATTTTGGTTTCAATAATTTAAAGCGAACAATTATTAGAGAAACCTCAGAAACACACTTATCCATACACCTCTGAAAAAGATAAGAATCTAATGAAGCATAAGACTGCAGAGAGGCTGGAAGTGAAAAAAAATTATATGCATATACATAAAACACTATAATAACCGTGTCGCCATTGAGGGGATGGGGACTCCGAGCCACCCCATGTGCCACACGGCACAAATACTCCATGGGCTGTCTGGATTGTGATCCTCCATGACATGTAACCAGACATTTCTCTCGCAGCCCCGCTGTGAGGGTTCACACTGCCCTCCTTCACGTCAGTAGTTGAGCGCAGATCCTTTTCAACATCTGAAGTACTTAGTTCATTGTGCCCACCTGGCCGATAAAGACATGTGAGGTTAATTGAAGGGCAGAGTGATAAATGGCTCAGTGAGCCTCACCTTTCTAGTTCTCTGTTCTGTTGTTTTGTGTTGGTCAGGCCAGAGTGAAGCTGCCTTAACTAGTTCCCTGCTTCAGCCAGCAAGGCTCACTTCCTGAAAGACATCCCTGAGGAGAAGTCACAAGGAGCTACCCCAATGCAGCCCTGGGTGCTGGAGCAGCTGTGTGGAGACCCCTGCCAGTGCTGAGATGTTTACATGTTCACTGACTCGGCTTTCCCCCTGCACTCAGCGTCATAGTGTGTGTTTTGCCTAATGGAGGAGGACTTTGTGGATTGGTGTTAGACATATGGGTTAATGGGTTAATGTTGGACTTGTGGGCTTGGGCAGCACGGGTTGGGATGTTATATTGATGCGCACTTAACCTTAATATAAAGCTCTCTCTTACACATGAGTTTCTGCGAATTTGTTTCTCTTAAGTACCCAAACTAATACATTATGGTACTTTGGGAGTGGCGTACTGGAGAAATGAATCATCAGATGGAGAGTAGATATTTGTTTGACACCCTCCCTCATGATAGTTTTCCTCCTTTGCCTATCCAGAGGTCAGATAAACAGATGCTGTTTACTCGATTATTTTCTGGGGGAAATATGGGAAGTAGGAAAATAGAGAGTTTGTAACCTACTTGCTTTCAGCCATTAAAAATTGATCTTTATATGGGTTTAGGACACGTCTGCATAGAAAGATATGCCCCACCCAGTGCTTTGGAGTACTCAGGAACTAGTAGCCTGTATCAGAAACTGGAAAAATCTGGAAACTCCTCTCTGGGACAGAATGTTAAATGGATCCTATGAGCAGGCTGAAAGGTTTGCTAGGTGACCACCTGGATCTACTTGTTGAGTAGAAATGAGAGAAGTGCAGCAATAAAGAGACGCGTTGAGTTTGGCCACTGACACCTGTGGACTTGGTTTGCAGGAAAAAAAGAAGAGGAGAGTGGGTTGACTAGTCTTAAGTTCATGACCTAGTCTGAGGGGGTTAAGTTTGTATTGGTGAGAGCCCTTGGTCTAAAGGCAAGGCGACCAATAGGCACTCGGTGGAAGCTGAGTGAGGCACCCCACATTGAGTTGACCAGATTGAGAGTTTTGAGCCTGAGAACTGGTGCATATTGTTGTTGACTTCATGGATGTCCTGTCTGGATTTGACTTTGCTTATGGATGCAGACTTCACAAGGTTCCAATTGGAATGAAGATTCTTCATGTCAAAAAACATGATTGTCTCCACAGCACACTGTGTTGTTGTAAGTGGGCAGTATATAAATCGGATACTCCAAATTGGGGCGATCAAGGCATGAAGTGGTTGCCTGACAAACTTGCATAGGTGGGGGAACATATTCACAGGATTATAGGATTAAGGTTTAGGTATTACTTAAGAGCAATTGTGAAGCTAAAGAATTATGTACACGTGTGAGGTTGGCAAGGGGTGGATTGAGGTAGTTAGTTTATTGTGCCAACCTGGCCGATAAACACATGTGGGGTTAACTGGAGGGCGGATGGATAAATGGCTTGGTGTGCCTCGCCTTTGAGTTCTCAGGTCTCTTGCTTTGTGATGGTGGGTCCAGGGTGCAGCTTTCTTAGCAGTTCCTAGCTTCAGCTTGTAAGGCTGACTTCCTGCAAAACATCCCTGAGCAGGAAACTACCCCAGTGCAGCCTTGGAGCCATATGGAGCCCCCTGCCAGTACTGAGATGCTCACACATTCACTGACTTGGCTTTCCTCCTGCAGTTGATGTCATTGCATGTGTTTTGTGAGATGGAGGAGGACTTTGTGGATTGGTGTTGGATATATGGGCTAATAGGTGAATGTTGGACTTGTGGACTTGGGCAGCACTGGGTTGGGATGTTTTCTTGATGCACACTTAACTTTTATATAAAACTCTTTCTTCTACATGAGTTTCTGTGGATTTGTTTCTCTAAAGTACCCAGACTAACATATATTCCTAGAGGAGGAAGGGAAGAATAAATGAGGATTTAATAGTAATGGGAAAACCACTTTATAAGGATAGCGTTGTGTAGTCAATTATTGAAAATGATGTCAATAAGTTTATACCATAAAAATTAATATACAAAAGTTATGGGATAGACAAATTGACCAAAAATGTCTAGCTGCTGAGGCTGCTTATATCCAACCAAAAACTTCATAAGATTTGGTTTCTTGGTTTGGAGTTTTAGGGTCGTGGCTTTATGAGATATCCAATGCTTGTGTTCTCCCTCCTAGTGTACTATTACTCCAGCTTGCAAGTGGACATCTAAGTCATGAAATTAGTCTTTATGAACTTGGAAAAACAGAGGAAGGCACATCAGAAACACAGGGAAAGCATAAATGTGGGGCTGATTACTTTTGACATGAAAATGGAAGAATTATTTGGTACCTGTGTCAGGCTACTATGACTAGAGAAACAAATCCAGAGACACCCATAAATGTATACGAAAACTTTCTATCAGAGAGTAATTGTATATTAAGGAAACTTCCCAACACAATCCAGATCAAGCCCATGAGTTTGATATTAGCCCATAAGTCCAATACTAGTCCCTAAATCCTTCTTCAAACTCATGCAGTCACATGCAATTATGCAAAATGCAGGAAGATCGCAGGTGAGTGGGTCCAAAGTCTTGTGGATCCAATGGCGGTGGAAGCATCTCAGTGCTGGCACATGTCTCTCTGTGCATCTTCCAGCTCTCCAAGTATCTCAGGCACAGGAAAGTAAAATAGAGAAAAAGTTCCCAGAATATTCAAGAGAAGGTCATGACCACAAGGAGGCATCGGGATGTGACTAGACTCCACCCTTCACTCTTAATATCCTCAAGTTGACATGAGATTACATAACTGCCACAGTACCAAGCTACCATTACTGAACATTTTTATAAAAGATACTATAGAAGAATCTGTGTTAGAACTTGAATTCTAAGCACTTGGTTCATTGAAGGCTGCAGGTTACAATGATGCTTAACTCCATTTTCTGATATAAATTCAGGTTCCAATGGAGTTCTTATGACCACTAAACAGGTTTATAAAAGTAATTTCATGCAGGCAGGGGGTATTTGAAATTGCATTATGACCCCCTACCCAATCCTGAGAGGGGCAGTACTGCCATCAGGGGCTTGCCTAGGTGCGACCATATGCAAATTGGGATGGAAGGATTACATGGTCACAATCCATCCCCTGTAAGCTTTTCTAAATGGCTCTTGTGTAGGTATCCCAATTCCGATCCCATTCCCTCATTTCTAGTCATGTCTAGACAGCAAAGAACTTGTCTACTACCAATCATGAGGTGAAGATGATCTTTGTTTTCTATAACTAGAAGCATAGCTATTAATCTTTGTGACACCATTCTGGGTGGGCGCTGATAGTCTCCCCTTATTGAAGATTGGTCATTGTCCGATTAAAGACTTAATAAAGGAGATGCTATAAAATATATTTAAATCTGGAGTCCTTTTCCCACAAGTGCAAATACCGATCCAAAGAGAGGAATCAAAGCAGATTTTTCATTGTAATGACCTCCAGGCCTTCTGGAGCCATGAAGACTGGGTGAGACCCTGATTATTGCCACGGACCGATAATGGAGCTTAAAATAAAAACATTCGCTGGTCTTCTGAAAAGCAACAAGACTTTAGATGATTAGGGGGAAATTGTCGAAAGCACTGTGCTCTTTCAAGATCTATCTCTATGGGATCACATTAGCAACAGCAAATTAAGAGATTGGGCGGGAAGTGCGGGGGCAATAAGCTTGTGTAAATGGACAAAGAACAGCTCAGAAGAGGGAGGTGAGAATGGTCGCACAACTCAAGAAATGTCATCAGCCTGACTCAATTGTACCTGTAGCAACTGGAATTCATGAGTATTTACTGCGAATGCTCTCAAGAATAAGAAAAAAATAAAATTAAAAAAAACAGCTAGACTTCCTCTGGTAAGCGTCTCTGTGTCATTCACCTCTGTGAATCTATGCTCAGACCCCATTCAGGGCCTCCAAGTTCAGCCAGTCAGTCAGTGAGCCTCCAGTCAGACATAAACACAAGTGACTTTACTGCTACCTCAAAACAAAACCTGTGTAGGCCAAAAATTAGAGTCACTATTCCTGAGCACCATTACTCCCTGCTTTCCCACGCAAAATTTATCCCAAAGGAAATATACAGGAATAAGGAAACACGGATCTCTACTCCTCATGGGGACAGAAAGAGTAAGGGATACTAGGGGTCTTTGTTTCTATTTTATTCTTTTACATTGACGTCCAGTCGAGACCAATTCATATGCTTCCAAGTATTTTGTTTCATTTTTTGAGACTGGTATTTCAAGACGGAGCCAAAGAAAAGAAGTGTGTTCTGTCCCTAGGAAAACCTTTAACTGTGAATTCTTAAAGGGCTGTAAGTAATCTATAAAGAGCAACAAGCCAGACAACAGGAAAGTGGGCAAATGGAGACTTCAGTCAGTGTGAGGCATGAAAATGATAATAATAATTTATAAATTATCAAGGGTTCATGAAGAAGAGAGGGAAAAAATTAGGATCTGATACCAAGGGCTCAAGTAGAAAGAAAATGTTTTGAAAACAATGATGGCAACAAATGTGCACAGGTGCTTGAAACAATGGATGGGTGGATGGATGGATTGTGATAAGATAAAATAAAATCATAAAAACTAAAAGAAGAGACTACAAAGAAGGAATAGGCTATCCACTTCTAACCAATTAGCCATGAAAAGCTTTGTGAATGCATATATGTATAGCTATACCTACATTATGCATATTCTTTTGTGTGCTTCCTCTTTGAGAAACAAATTCCTATCTTGCATAGTGAAAATATTCCCTTGTGTTTTATTCCTTATAGCTTAACTTTTCAAATTTAGGTTCAAGTCCCTTCTTAATGTATTTCATGTAGTGTGCAGTAGGGATCAAGGTTTGCACAGATAAGCAATTGTTTTACCAACATGTTTTCTGAACACCTCCCTATCCATCCACTTAATTGCAGCGACATCTTTGTTGTAAATCAAAGGATTTTATGAATTTATATCAGAATTTTCAAAAAATAGAAAGAAAGCAACAAGCAAACACAGAGGACTTAAGAGATGAAGACTCAGAGTTTTTGATGTTTGGTGCCGAGTCGATTCTGGCACAGAGCAGCCAGGTGTGCAACAAAAAGTCATCCCCCAGACCCCTTCCCCCAACCCCCCATCCCGAACTCTCTTCCCAATTGCTCTTATGTTTCAGCCCTTGTTACAGTCACGGTGTCCACCCAGCTTGTCCAGGGTCTTCCTCGTATTCGCTGCCCCTTTACTTTCCCAAAAAGGTGTCCCTCCCCAGGTGCTCTTCTCTCCTGACAACACTCCAAATATGTGAGACCAGGTCTCAGCCGCCTGGCCTCAGGAGAGCATGCAGGCTGCACTTCAGAGAGAAATATTTTTGGTTTTGTTCCAAGTAACACAAAATCTTTCACAATTTCAAACATTCCTCCCTTAATCATGATGTTACTTATTGGTCCATGGTGAAGACTTTTCTTTAGAGTCATAATCAATTCCGAAGGATACAATATTTGATCTGTTTTATTATTATTTTACCGGGGATTCATTCAGCTCTTATCACAATCCATCCATCCATCCATTGTGTGAAGCACATTTTTACATTTGTTGTCATCATCATTTTCAAAACATTTCTTTCTACTTAAGCCCTTGGTATCAGTTCATTTTGTCCCTCCCTCCCTCACGAACACTTGAAAATTTGTAAATTATTATTATTATTTCATGTCACACACTGACTGATGTCTCCCTTAACCCACTTTTCTGTTGTTCTTATCCCTGGGAGGGGGTTGTATGTAGATCACTGTGATCGGTTCCCCCTTTCTCCTCACACCTTTCCCTTCCGCTCCCAGTATCACTACTCTCAATATGGGTCCTGAGGGGTTTATAGGTCCTAGATTCCAGTGTTTCCAGCTCTTATCACAATCTTTGATCTTCATATGCAAATTCATCAAGGCTTCCTCACTTTCAGCAAGCAAGGTTGTGCACTCTGCATTTCAAAGGTAGGTAATAAGTCTTCATTCTTGATGCCACATTCTTCTTCATAGAATCCAACCTTTCTGATTACTTTCTCATCATATTTATTAAATAACTACGGTGAGAGGATGCAACAGCGACACACCCTTCTACTGATTTTCAACCAGGAAGCGTTCCCTTGTTCTGTGCTCGCAGCTACCTCTTGACCCAAATGCGGGCTCCTCAGAACTGAAGTGTTCTGGTATTCCCATTCTCCGCAAGGTTCTCCTTAATTTGTTGTGATGCACAGAGTCGAATGCTCTGCCATGCTCAACGACACACAAGGAAGCATCTTTCTGGTATTCTCTGCTTTGAGGCAATGTCCATCTGAATGCAGAAATCATCATCACGACCAGGACATAAGTCAGTGTGAGACATGAAATAATAATAATAATTTCTAACATTTCAAGGGTTCCTGAGGGAGGCAGGGAGGGTGGTAGGGAGGGAGGGAAAAAATGAGGAGCTGATACCAAGGCCTTCACATTTGTTCCACATTCTCTTCAGAATCCAGGCTGAATTTCTAGTAGTTCCCTATCCTGCTGTACTGTTATTGAGTGATCCTCAGTAAAATTTCACTTGACTGTGATATGATTAATTATGTTCTGTATTTTGAGCATTCTCTGTGTCATTTTTCTTTGAAAATACATACACGTACTTCTTTCTTCCAATCCATCGCCCAGGGAGTTGTCTTCCATGCACAAACAAGTGAAGCCTTCCAGGGTTTCATCAACTTGTTGAAACATTTCAATGAATATTTCATCAATTCCTGGAACAATGTTCATGGCTGATGCCGTGAAAACCTCTTCCTTCATACTGTTGGATCTTGCTCATATGCTCCCTCTGAAAATCAGTGTCTGTCGACTAGTGGCTCCTCTGTGTGTTCTTTGCATTTCTATTGAAGATTCCTTCATTTATTACTTTGCCCATGGAATCTTTCAGTATTGCCAGTCAAAGTTGAATGGTTTTTCTTTAGTTCTTTCAGTGCAAGATATGCGAGCATTTTCTTCCTTCTTGGTTTTCTACTCTGTCTTTCCACATTTCATCATAATATTTAACACAGCTAGTGTATGATTAAGAGCTAACAGTCCCTGAGGACGATAGTTCTGCTCAGAGCAGCCAAAGCACAGAGGATCATTGGAATGGCCCCACCGTGAGGCACGATACTCCTGCTACAGGGGACAACTCTGGAGACACAGTGTCCTATCTGACCTCACCACACCAAGGTGAAACACTAAGGGCATGCAAGAGAACAGCAAGGGGAGCAGAGCAAGGATGTCCCAAGGGAATACCAAAAATAGACTTTGGAGCCAGGGCATGGCACCCCATCAGACTTGACCAGAAAACACTCCTAAAGTCAACAAACAGATCTTGAACTACTTACAGGCTTTTCTTTTTTTGACATTGGTATGTTGTCATTTAATTTTCTTTAGTTGGTTTGTTTTGCTCTGCCTTGCTTTTGTGCTTATAATTGTCTCTGCCTATCTATCTAGATAAGATTGGCGGAATAAACAATCCAGAGGAGAAAACAACAGGATCAAGGGCTCTGGGTGGTGACATGGGAGAGGGGTTGGCAAGGAAAAGGAATTGGATGTCAACTAACCCATGGACAAGGGAACAACAAGTGATCTAAAATCGATGGTAAGAAGGATTTAGGTGACCTGTTAAGGCTTGATCAAGAGCAATGTAACCAACAGGAATTACTGAAACCCAAATGAAAACTGAACATGATAGTGGGGCAAGAGGAAAGTAAAAGGAAATACCAGACAAACTAGGAGGCAAAGGGCACTTCTAGAGGTTCATATACAGGTGTGTACATATTTAAAAATATATTTTATATGATACTAGGGAAATACATCTATGCACATATATTTATAAGTTTAATATTAAGATAGCAAGCAGACGTTGGGCCTCTATTCAAGTACCCCCTCAATGCAAGAACACTTCATTCTAATAAACAGGCATTCCATGATGCTTACCTTCCCGACATGATTGCTGAAGACAAAATGGGTGCATAAGCAAATGTGGTGAAGAAAGCTGGTGGTACTCAGCTGTCAAAGATATAGTGTCTGGGGTCTTAAACATGTAAAGATAAACAAGAGGCCATCTAGGTAAGAAGCAACAAATCTCACATGGAAGAAGCACACCAGCCTGTATGATCATGAGGTATTGATGGGATCAGATATCAGGCATTTAAGACCCAGAACAAAATAACTTATCATTGTGAATGAGGGGGTGTGTTGTTGGAGACCCAAAGCCCATCTGTAGGCAAAAGGACATACCCCTACAAAAGGGTTGTGGGGACGAGACAAGCCAGTCAGGTTGCAGTATAGCACCAATGAAACATACAACTTTCCTCTAGTTCTTTAATGCTTCCCCCCTCTCCCCCACTATCATGATCCCAATTCTACCTAACAAATCCAGCTAGACCAGAGGGTGTACACTGCTACCGATAAGAACTGGAAGCACAGGAATCCAGGACAGATAAACCCTTCAGGATCAATAATGAGAGTAGCAATACCAGAAGGGGAAGGTGGGGTAGAAAGGGGGAACCAATCACAAGGACCTACATATAACTCCCTCCCTTGAGGATGGATAACAGAAAAGTGGATGAAGGGAAGCATCAGTCATTGTAAGACATGAAAAAATAATGACAATTTATAAATATTCAAGGCTTCCTGAGGGAAAGAGGATGGGGGACGGAGGGAGAAAATGAGAAGTTGATACCAAAGATTCAATTAGAAAGAAAATGTTTATAAAGGAAGATGGGGGAGGCAGGAGAAAAATGAGAAGTTGATACCAAGGGTTCAATTAGAAAGAAAATGATTATAAAATAATCATGGCAACAGATGTATAGATATGCTTGATATAATTAATATATGGATTGTTATAAGACAGTGGTTCTCAACATTTCGAATGCTGCAACCCTTTAACACAGTTCCTTATGTTTTGGTGACCCCTATCCATAAAATTATTTTCGTCGCTACTTCATAACTGTAATTTTGCTACTGTTATGAATCATAATGTAAATATCTGATATGCAGGATGTATTTTTGTTGTTACAAATTGAGCATAAACAAAACATAGTGATTAATCACAAAAACCATATGTAATTATATATTATGAAATATTCATTTCTAATTACAAATAAATGAAAATTTATATTGAAGCAAGGTACTCATGTGTGGGCATATCTGCAGGTGGGTGGACCTGCCTTGAGATGGATAGAGGCATGGTGTCTCAGTTTCTAAGACCATTGGGAATATGTGTTTTCTGGTGGCCTTCGGCTAACCCTGTGAAAGGGTCATTCAACCCCCAAAGGGGCCGTGACCCACAGGTTGGGAACTGCTGTTGTAAGAGCTTTAAAAGCACCCCCAAAAATATAATTTTTTAAAAAAATGAAAAAAAGGACATCAAGCTGTATAAATTTGGTTATCAAAAAAGAGAATGATGATCTATGATATTGATTACACAATGATGATAACAATGAGATCAAACATAGTGACAGCTGTGAGGACGGCATACGGCAGGGCAGTGTGTCATTCTATGGTAGGTAGCTGTGCTAGTCTGGGTTGACTAGAGAAACAAATCTCAGGAGACTCACTATGTGTAAGAGAGAACTTTATATCAAAGAGCACTTTTATCAATAAAACCTCCCAGCCCAGTCCAGATCATGTCCAAAAGTCTGATATTACCCCATATGTCTGACGTCAGTATGTAAATTTCCCTTCAGACTCATGCATCATGACACCGAATGCAGGAAGATCCCAGGCCAGTGGGTCAAAAGTCTTGTGGGTCTAGTGGCGGTGGAAGTATCTCAGCACTGATGTGGGTGTCCACGTGGCTCCTCCAGCTCCAGGGCTCTGGTTCCATCAGCATAGCTCCATGCGGCTTGTCAGCAGGAAAACGAAGCAGAGAGAGAATGTCTCTGGCCTCCAGTGAGCTATTTTTCCACATCGTGCCTCCAAATGAGGTCATCAAGCGGGGACCTGATTGACAGGCTAATTTCCACCCCTTCACTCTGAATATTCTCAAGTTGACACCAGATTATGTAACTGCCACAAACGTGTCACTGAGGGTCAGAACTGAATTGATGGATCCTACTCACGATAACTACAATATTGGTTAAAATAATTGACAAGCTCATCTTGGTGTTGCAAGAGAAAATGTTAGGCATGCTTGTATTATTAGCGAAGTTCCTTCTGGAATATGAGGAACTTTGAAAAATTTGTGAAAAAAATGGAATGAAAGGACAATGAAACCCAAGGGCTCAAGTAGAAAGAAAATGTCTTGAAAATGATGATGGCAACAAATGTGCAAATGTGCTTGACACAATGGATGGATGGATGGATTGTGATGAGAGTTCAAAGAGCCCCAGTAAAATTATAAAAATAGATAAATAAGATTACGGAATGTTTCCACAGACTTTTGGAGTCCCCTTTGTGGGGGTTAATACTTTTATGCTTCAGGAGTGATCTCAGCAAAAGTAATGGATGCGCTCTGAACGAACAATTCCTTTAAAACATCGAATTCTAAGAATCCATGTCTTAACTCTTTGAAGATAGATTTATTGAGTACTTATTGTCATCCATTAAAATTCTTCCTTTCTCACTGGAGGAGACAAACAATAGACACATAGACCACTAATATGTATGGCAAGCCCATTTGTAAGTGCTAAGTTTAATATCTCTTTAGGTATTAGATTCTGAATGATTATACGGTCTCTGATTGAATATATCGTATCTGACGACATTTTCCCAGTCAACAACTTGTCTTTTCCCCTTTCTGGTAGTCTCTGGATAAGCAAAAGTCTGATATTTTCAACAAGTTCCCATTCATTTGTCTTTTGCCATTTATATTTACGGTAGTTAAGCACAGTTTTAAATAAACAAAACCGCAGCAGGCTCTATGACCAGACTCACCGAGTCACTGCCAAATCACGGCAATTCTCTGTGTTACAGGGGAGAACTTTTCCTCAGGTTCTATTAGGTTAACATTTTTGGAAGTAACTTGCCAGCTATGGCTTCTTTGGGGATGTTGGAGGTATTGTACAGACAGTCCTTGGTTTATTTTTTTTTCAAAAATTAATCATAGACTCCAATGACTTTTATTTCATTTTCTTTGAAGCTAGCTTGTGCGTCACAAAAGAATTAAAGACATTTTCACTTGTACTTCTCCTTTGGAACCACTCAGACCAAAATTTTATGGTTTAATGGGTTAGGCATGTCTAATGAGTAACGCATCTGGAGGGGTTTTGAAACAATGGCCATTCTATCTTTTACAAAATGATTATTTTATTCATTTTTATTATTATTGATTTACCCCTTTTGTTTGTGGAATGCCGCACACACAGAAAAATATATAATAAGCAGTTGGAAAGCTCACTGTATCAAAACAGTGTTAACCTTGAGTTTGGCAGTGGAGTGCAGGCTACACCATGCAGAGACCGTAGTTGTGACACTGACTGCCCAGTGAGAGACATCTGGGAGCCTTTCCCTGTCTTGGGAGGAGGTTTACCTATTAGAATCACTCTGTCATGAGGGGACATCTTGATACTGAAAAGGTTATAATTAGTTTTCATAGTATTTTGGCCACAAGCCTACTCAGACTTACTGAATCACTGGCCACAGACCAAGTGCCACTCAGAACTCAGATCACTGCCATTGAGCAAGCTTGCATCTAATTCTAGCCCCAACCAAAGAATAATTAGTTTTTTAGCATGGCCCTGGTTGATGCTCACCCTCACGAAGAAATCAATAAAGGTATAGGTGCCAAGTAAACGCATGGTGAGGAGACTAGCTGGTGCCTGTCTTTTCAGCAGGGAGTGTCTAGCTTGTTAAAGGCTTGCTTTCAAACAAGTATCATCTAAGTGAGACATCAATAAGTCCGCAGGGAAGAAGCACACCAGCTTGTGTTACTCAAGGATTGTAGCAAATACAATAAGAATCCATAGGAGGGAAGGGTATTAGGGCTTAAATTGTGAACGCCTGGTGTGCAGAAGGCTGTGGAAGACAGTGGAAGCCCACAACTCATTTGCAGGGTCCTCACATACACCAAGCCTCCGGTGAATCCCCTCCAGTTAGAGTTGAGCGATATCAACAGCCTTGAGATCAGACAGAGAGCAGATTAAAGGGGATTCTGGCAGATGCAGTTAGGTTAAATTGTGATGTCTTAGAATTTGATCTCCCTTTGACCCATTCTAAATTTGTATCAGTTTAAAACAAGTGATGGGAAAATAGACATGGTTTTAGCCCCTGGGGAATCCCCTATGAACATGCACAGGCAGTGAGCAGCCTTACTGTCATGCAGAATGCATGGAAAGTGGGTAGCTGCAGATGCAGTTAGGTTAACACTTAGCACTCTATCATTTGATTTCCCTTATGGTCTATTTTAAAGTTGTATCTGTTCTACTTTGGTATTGTTATTTTTTGACTGTTTTTCTCTATATGAAATCTAGGATAGGTAAATCTACAAAGGCAGTAACTGGATTAACAAGATTCATTCGGTGATCCAGAGCAGGCGAGGTTGGGGAAAGTGGGAATATATTAAGAATTGGTATAAGAATGAAGAAAATGTTCTAAAAAGTAAAATTCTCCTTGATATACTCAAGCTATTGAATTGTATGACATATGAATTAAATGTCCCAAAATATTGTCAGTAGTGATTTTGGTACTTACTCTTTTAATAAGGCAGTGTAGGGGGTGGACCTGTATGGGACTTACCTGAACAGGGCATCCCTGTTGAATGTCCACACAGGGAAAGTCTGAGCCTCTCTCCTTTCTCCTGGACTTTGCACAGCCCTGGCATCCAGCTCAAGTGCTTCTGCTTCTTGTAAAGCGTCTCTTAGGATAGAAGCCGCTTTGTAGATGTACATTTCTCTCTACATTTACTTTCCCCCAAAAAATTGAAGTGAAAACCCCTGATACTTCGTTTGAGTCATTATTTTTCCATTTTAAAAATTATCACATCAGATCTTTGATTTGACAAAAGTAGTCATCGTTTATGGAACGAAGTGACTTTGAACCTGAAGGTTAGTGGTGGTCTGAAAACACTCAGGAAAGAAGCCTCGCACTTGCTTCTATAAAAGTTATACGCCAAAGGGATCAGGGATAAGGCATCATAATAGATATATATAGATATAGATATAGATATAAATATAGATATAGATATAGATGTAGATGTAGATATAGATAGATAAAGATATAGCTATAGCTATAGATATAGATATAGATAGATATACAATAGTGAATGCAGAGTGGAAGTGCAGAGTGCAGAGTGGAGTGGAGTGCAGAGTGGAGACCCAAAGCCCATTCATCGGCCACTGGAGATCCCCTCACAGAGGGGTTTAGGGGAGGAGATGGGTCAGTCAGTGTGCAATGTAGTACCAATGAAGAACACAGCTTTCCCCCGGATCCTGGATGCTTCCTCCCCCCAACTACCATGATCCGAATTCTACCTTGCAAAACTGGATAGGGCAGAGGTTGTACACTGGTGTATATGGGAGGTGGAGGCACAGGATATCCAGGGTGGATGATATCTTCAGGACCAGGGGTGTGAGGGGCAATACTGGGAGGGTAGAGGGTGAGTGGGTTGCAAAGGGGGAACTGATTACAAGGATTCTCATATGACCTCCTCCCTGGGAGATGGAAAACAGAGAAGGGGGTGAAGGGAGATGTCGGATAGGGCAAGATATGACAAAATAATAATCTATAAATTAAAAAAGGGCTTATGAGAGAGGAGGGAGCGTGGAGGGAGGAGAAAAAGGGACTTGATGCAAAGGGGTTAAGTGGAGAGCAAATGCTTTGAAAATGATTAGGGCAAAGAATGAACAGATGTGCTTTATACAATTGATGTATGTATATGTATGGATTGTGATGAGAGTTGTATGAGCCCCTAAAAATGTTAAAAAAAAAAAAAAAAGTGAGACGCAGGAGAGGTCTATGGGCAGTTCCCTTGCTGCAGTCTCTGTGAGCTGGAATTGACTGGTATTGCAATATCTCTTTTTTCTGGTTTGTTTTGATTTAATGTTTTAACTTGATATTTGAGCTAATGGTGTTATGCTTCCTGTGAGATTTTTGGCTTTTCGTTTACTTTGGTTTGTGTCACATCCATTGTCCTTGCCATCTGCTTCCAACTCACTGCTTTGCACAGGTTTCTCCAGAGTCAGCTTGCTCTTCAGGTTGTCTTAGCAGAACATGCCCTGAGGCAGGCAGGGACAGCAACATGCTGCCACACACCCTGGTCCTCATGTCCCTGTTGCTCTGAGTCGCTGACAAGAGTCACAATTCCTCTAGTGTACTATCCATAGAACTGATTATTGAATTTAAGATATAATACGTAAGGATGGTTATTTCCAAAATGAACCCAAACGTGTGCTGATATGTAATATCACTAGCTGTTTTTTGTATCGGTGGTATATTTTAATGTGCTTGTGGTAAAGTGTGTGTCTATATATGTATGTGTGGTAGGAAATTGTCCTCTCTGATTGCAGGTGCCAGTGGGGACACCATGCTGACCCAGTCTCCGGCCTATCTGCCTGCATCCCGGAGGAACAGTCACCATCAACTGCAAGTCCAGGGAGCATGTGGGCAGCTGCTGACACTGGTACCAGCAGAAGACAGGACAGGCTACTAAGCTGCTCATCGACTATACATCCAACCAGGCAACGGGGCTCCCCAGCTAATCCAGTGGTAGTGGGTCTACGACAGACTTCACTGTCACTATCAGTAACCTCCAGGCTGAAGATGTGGCCAATTATTACTGTCAGCAAATGATACCTCTGCATCTACAGTGTTTCCGCTTTGAACACAGCCCCCTCTGAAGGGCTGTAGGCCAGGGGTTCTCCACTGCACCAGCTGCTTCCTTTCTGCTTAAGTTTGAACAGGAATCTTTCCTGTATCTGCCCCAAGATGTCCTCTCCTGACTAATTCCTTATGGTGTTTTCAGGATCCCAGAGAACATTAAGGGATGTAAATCTCCTGTTACCATTTTTGTATGCATGTATCAGAGGGAAAAATCCCTGTAAAATATTTTACAGACTTATGAGAAATTTTCTTACTATTAGAACCACTGTGTCTCACATAGATCAATCCAGTGAATTCATACCCTGAAATCTCAGTTCTCGCTTCCCTCTGCCTTTTTGGACTCTGGGACATACCCATCTCAATTCTATGTTCTATAGGCTTTTCCTTTCTCTGCAATTTCTCATCACAATTCTGGGTCTAATTCGAGTTAAACCTGGGCCCCTCATATAAGACATTTCCCTCACAGACTGTTGGATCCTCTCTTACTAACTTTCTCCATAGGTGGGTCCTCTCTTCCACCACCCTTTGCTGGTCAATGGCATCGAAGGAGTTGTGTTGCTCCACTTCCCATTTTACTGGCCTGTTCTCCTCTCCCTACCCCTCCAGAAATATTTCATAGTTTTCCCATCTCCTTCCCCCTCATTAATGATCAGTCTCCTCTTTCAACATGTCCCATTGAAACCCAAGCTTAAGTTAGCAACTGAATGAAAACTTATTTTTACTTTCTTTCTTTCTTTTTTTTTTTTGTTACTGGACATGTTGTTGACCTCTGACTCAGAGGGCATCATGCACAGTGATGCAGACTACGGTGAGCCAGAGACTGTCATTAACTGGCTTTTCACATGAAGATCTCCAGGCTTTCCATCTGGTCAGCTGGAGTCTGAAAGCACTGCTGATTCCTATTCAGCCTCAGAGCCATACGCATAGAGGAAGTGTGGTAAGAGTGGTCCACTGGTCCCCAGCTTTGGGCTCAAACAATAATTGAGCCCATTATTGTTGATGACACGATAAGTATTTCTATCAAACAGAGAGGACACTGATTGGCAAAGAAATTCATGGCTCCTGGGTCTCCTGGGAGCCAGCCAGAGCTCTTGGCGCCTGCTGAGGAGGATCTCTTTATTGGAATCTAAAATGAGAGGCATACAAGAAAAATCGAGAGAAACTATGCAGGTCCACAGGCTTGACTGGTTGACATGAGAATGTATAGGCAAACCTACAATTTTATTCTGGAATTATCCTCCTATTAAGGTATATCTTGAATTTAAAATGCAGTATAAAATAGATGTTATAAGCAACACAGGACTGTCATGTTTCCTACCAAAACATTATTGGGTGTGGATCATTTTTCCAGCCTTGATTATTACAGCATCTATGCCTGACCCCTGTGTGTCCATCATTGCAGGTTAGAGCCAGCAGAGGGCACACACAAGCTCCAGAACTACAAATGTCTCCAGGGGGAGATGATCTCCATCAACCTCAGGACCAGGGAGAGCTTAGGTTACACTGATGGGAAACAGGAACTTGCCTAGCGCTAATATAAGCAAAGACAGATTCCAAAGTATTACATTTGCCACACCTCCCATGTGGATTGGGTGCCCACCTAGTTCTCTGAAACCTGGTCTATAGCGCCGTTTATGCACTATCAACAACCTTATGAACAAAGATACGACTAGAGCCCAGTACTCTTTTCCAACAGCAAGATAGACTCTCATAGTCATATGACCCTAAATAAGAATATTAAACTCCTACCAAGTCAGGGGAAAGTGTCTCCGATGTTTGTCATTAAGTCCTTTCTCAGTAACTGCCACAGAGACTAATGTCACTTGTTTAGTGCATGTGATTTGACCCCATCACTAAACTGAAGGTTTGCAGGTCAGTCACATGGCGCAACTCCGCAGAAGGAACGCCTGCCAATCTGCTCCCATGAAAGTGACGGCTAAGAAACCTCGTGGAGGAACTGATTCTGTATTCCCACGATTACCCCAAGTGAGCACAATCAGGGTCACAACTCCCCCCCACACGCACACACACACTTACTCATTCTGTTGCTGAGCAAATTACCTGGTTCTTTAGAGCAGCCCCCTAGGGTTTCCTAGCATGTCATCTTCCTGGGAGCACTTTGCAAGGTCTTTTCTCAGGTGGGACACTGCAAGTTTCAAGCCCTTTTCATGCAGTAAGTTGCTGATTAATTAACCAGGATGGCTCCTTAACACCAGCATGTTTGAATCAGAGATTTGCCTTTGAAAGAATGAGTGCAGCTGAAAGAAATGGAGAGAGGAGGTTAGGGGAGAACAAAAGTGTGTGTGTGTGTGTGTGTGTGTGTGTGTGTATTCCAGGGAGTGTAATATCTTCAGTAGGATTAGCTAAAATGTCTTTCAGAGACACCAGGATCAATGGAGGAGGGAGAAGAAGCAATAGAGGAATAATGGTTTCTAGCAGGGAAATGTTCAATGAAGGCCAAGGGCTTGGTATTTCAATGGTCCAATGTTGAAAGATGAATCCAGAAAAAAAGAAAAATACCAGGAAGGAAAAACAATTTTAATATAAACATTCAAGACCCCAAAAGATCCAGGAACTACCGGGTTGATCCTGATATACGGGGATAAAATTAGTCTGCCATTCATCAGTGCTGGACACGTGACCTGATTTGGGATCTGGTCTGCTGACTTGGTTTGCAGAAAAATCCATGTGTAAGAGGCACCCCGCCCTCTTTGCAGTAAAATTCAATTTTCAACTTAAGGATGTGCTAATTCAGCAAGTTTGAAAGAACTAAAACATCTGGGCAGGCCATGTTTTTTAGATATGGAGCTTGGGACCTTGGGGAGAGTGGCTGGATGCCTCCCATTTCTGAGGAGCAGGCCCTTGTGTCCCATACAGAAGTTCTCTGTTCATTGTAACTGATCTGATAAACATTCTCTTACCTTGCCACACAGATGAGGGTATCTAACTTGCTTTCCTTTTACAGAATTTGGTAAAACTTTAACCTCACTGCGTCCTTCTGCAAGGGACGTGCAGAAACAAACTTAGGACTTCTCTAGTCACTCTAGTCTCTGTGTTTGGCTAAAACAGTGACAGGCATCTTGAACCTTATCAACAGAATAAGGGTCTCAGGGTAAAAAATTAATTGCACATTTCTCCAGACATATCTTGGGATCTATCCAGATAAAAATTCATGGTCCCTGATTAAAAGCTTTTCAAAAAGACTCTGGAAGAGATTTACACGTTTTTATTTTTCAAAAATTGTTTTTCCTTCCTGGTATTTTTCTTTTTTTCTGCATCCATCTCCCACTAATGGAGGCTCAGAAGAAGAAACATCTCTAACACTTTCCTAACTGCAAACACCCCAGGAGATTAGTCAGGAGATGCAGCCTCCTGCACAGACAGGGGACACATGCAGGCTGGTGGTTGAGCAGAAAGGAAGCAGCTGGTGCAATGGAGACTCCCCAGCCTGAACCTACTGGAGGTTTGTGTTCGAGGCTGAATCACTGTGGGTGGAGTGCTATAAGTTTGCTGACAGTAATAATCAGCCACATCCTCAGCCTGCAGGCTGCTGATGGTGAGCGTGAAGTCTGTGCCTGACCCACTGCCTCTGAACCGGCTGGGGACCCCAGGTTGCAGGGAGGATGCACTGTAAATGAGAAGCCTGGGGGGCTGTCCTCGTTGCTGCTGGTACCAGGCTACGAAGCTACTAACACTCTGACTGGCCTTGCAGTTGATGGTGACGGTCTCTCCTATAGACGCAGCCAGGGAGGCTGGAGACTGGGTCATCACGATGTCCCCACTGGCCCCTGCAACACAAATGAGCAGTGAGCAGACAGACACACACTTTGTCATGGGCGCTTTGAAATATGCTAGTTTAAGTACCCAGAAGCCTTCTTAGCGCTATACATGCCTCCCATAATTGAATCCATTTCTGAAACCCTCTCATATCCCACTGTGCCTGAAAATGATGTTTATCTGCTACACAGATTGTTCCCTGAAGGGAGGGAGACAATTTGAAATTCCTCACCAGAGACCCAGAGCAACAGGGACACGAGGACCTGGGTGTGAGACATCATCTCGCTGTCCGTCCTGCCTGCTACAGGTCAGCTCACTCTGCAAAGACCCTGTTTATAGTCTGAGCAGTCAGGCTGCCTGCAGAGTCTATGCAAAGCAGTCAGCTGGCTTCAAGCAGCGCACATGGAAAACAGGTTGTGAAAGTAACCAGTGGAACCAAGGGCAAAAAATGTCCGTACAGACAGCACAACGTCATGAGCACAAAAGCCAACAAAGTCAATTTACAAGACCTGATAGCAACTTAGAAGCTCTAAGGCTGCACACATTCAGATGATTCAGTATAAAATGAAAATTATTTTATAGGTGTTCATGTTGCACAAATGCTGAGCTAGGTTCTCTGGATCAACAACCTTAGTGAAATCAAAAAAATATAGGAAAAATAATAAAGAATTGAATAAGGTCAGGGAGGGAGGAGTTCAGGAGCTGTGAGATGAAGGACAGAGAAGAGACGGTAAGGAAGAAAGGGAAAGAAGTAAGGAGACACACAAAATGGTGAAGATTTGACACAAAGTTTTCAAACTACTCTGCTGCGTTTGTGATGAAATATGTTCCTTAAGTCGGTTGTATATATTCCAATATGATAGGCCCTAAATTAAAGAGTCATTGTACTGAAAGGAATTGGTCAATACTCAAACATTTCAAGAAAAAACATAAGATCAAGAATCAATGACATTGAAGGAAGAAGTCCAAATTGCTCAGGAGGCATTATAAATACACGTTCCAGAAATTGATAGAATACCGATTGAAATGATTCAACAAACTAACATTGGAAGGACTCACTCACTTATGCCAAGAAATTTTTAAGACAGCTACCTGAGTAACCAATTGGAAACAAAGGCCCATTTCAAAGATAAATGACCCGACACAATGTGGAGATTATGATATTAAATATACTATTATCATCAATATCCACCTGCAGGTAAAACATGGTTGAAGATAAAATTTTAAATGCAGGAGTACTCTTCCTGAGATTCAAGCTGGGTTCAGAAGGGGATTTAGTTGGATGCCTATCATTGCTGAAGAAATATGGATCTTGGCTGAAAGCAGAGACTATCAGAGAGATAGTTGCGTATGTTTTACTGATGATGCAAAGACTTTGACTGTATTGATCATGACAAACTATAAATAACGTATTGAATGGGAAGTGCATAACACTTTAATTGTGCTCATGCAAAATCTATACATGCACCATAAGGCGGGTAATCAGAAAGGACACGGGAATATTGTGTGGGAATTAAGGTGCCAGTCTTGGCCTGGCTGTGCCTACTCCAAGCAATCAGTAAGTTGAAAGCAAATCACAGACAGTGGATGTGAAAATTACCAATATAAATTAAGAACTAAAGTTATAACATTAGCCTAAAAGACCCAGGAGTGTGCTTAGAAGCTCAAATATCAACTTAAAGAAATAGAAATTCAGGCCATTCCTAGTGATGAAAACCCCATGCATACAACTGCTCGGTGGGGCTTCCTTGACTGTAACCTTTATAGAAGTAGACCACCTGAGTCTCTCAAGGTGAAGTCACAGCACCAAGCTTTAGGTAGCCATTATGTAGTCAGTAGTTTCTGTTTTAATTGAAGAGCATTTTTAAATGGCTTCAGGTTCCATAAATGATGGATTAGTTTCCTCAAATCAACTACCTGATGAAACATTTTTAATGATAGAAATAATAACTAAAGAAAGACAGAGTATGGGGTCATTTGGCTTGATTTTTAATAAAAATATATAGCTAGAAGATGTCTGATTATTAGCTCAGCATACAGATTAAAATCTATGAACAGAGGATGCAACGTTAACGCACACTTGTCCTGATTTTAAACCATGAAGTAGTCCCTTATTTTTTTCTTACACTTGTCTCTTAATTCCTATACGGGTTCCTGGTGAAGTGAAATGGTTCTTCATGAAATGAAGTGTCCTGGCATTCCCATTGTTCTCAAGGCTATCCAGGGTTTCCTATGATTCACATAGTCAGATGCTTTGGTGTAGTCAAGAAACACAAGAAAACGTCTTCCTGGTAATGCCTGATTTCAGCCGAGATCCAGCTGATGTCATCAATCGCTGCCCTTGGCCAACATTCTCTTCTGAATCCAGCCTGAATTTCCAGCAGTTCCCTGTCAATGTACTGCTGCGACTGGTGTTGAATGATATTCAGTAAAATTTTACTCACAAGAGATATCAATGATAGTGTTTTATATTTTGAGCATTCTGTTGTGTCAGCATCCATTGGAAATGGGTATAAATCTGGATCTCTTCCAATCAGTTTCCCCAGTCGCTGTCTTCGTGCCATAAACAAGTGTATGCTTCCAGGGTTTCGTCGCCTTGTGGAAACCTTTCGATTAGTCTTTCATCAATTTCTGGACCAGTTCTTATGGTTAATGCCATCAGCTTCACTCAGACTTCTTCCGTCAGTCCCACTGGTTCCTGCTACCTCTTGAAAAGGCTGAATGTGGACGAGCCACTGTATGTTCTCTTCATCTTTTGATGATTTCTTCATCATACAATGTTTTACCCATAGAATCATTCAATATTGCAAAGCTGAGTTTGATTTTTTTTCTTTAGCTCATTCAGTGCACGACATACTGAGCATATTCTTCCATTTTGACTTTCTACTTCTAAGTCAGTGAACATTACCTTATAATATTAGACTTAGCTACTCTAAAATTTAGAGCAAGTTTGAGAGTCTCCGCTGACATCCACTTCAGGCATGTCTTCTTTCCTGTCTTTTTAATGACCTTTGCTTTCTTATTGTATGATGTTTTTGATGTACTCCCTCAAACACAAGAACATTTTGTTCTAATAATCTGACACTCTGAGATGCTCACCTTCCTGTGATCACTGACAACAAAACTCATGCATAAGCAAATGTGGTGAAGAAAGCTGATGATGCCTGGCTATCAAAAGATATAGCATCTGGGGTCTTAAAAGCTTAACGATAAACAAGTGGCCATGTATCTGAGAAGCAACAAAGCCCACATGGAAGAAGCACACCAGCCTGTGTAAGCATGAGGTGTCAATGGGATCATGGATCAGGCATCAAAGACCTAGAGCAAAAAAATAATAATGTGAATTGGGTAGGGGGGAGGAGTGCGGATTGGAGCCCCAAATCCAATCTGTAAGCAATTAGACATTCCCTTACAGAAGGGCTGTGGGGAGAAGATGGGCCAGTCAGTGTGCAGTATACCACCGATGAAACACACAGCTTTCCTCTGGTTCTTTAATGCTTCCCCCCACCACTAATATGACCCTAATGCTACCTTAAAAATCTGGCTAGAACAGAACATGTACATGGGTATAGATAAGGGCTGGAAACACAGGGAATACAGGCAAATAAACTCCTCACAACAAATGTTGAGAGTAGCCACACCAGGGGTGTAAGTGGAAGGTGAGGGGAGAAAAGGAGAAGCAATCACAATGACCTATATAACCCCTTCCCAGAGAGATGAACAGCATGCAAGGGGGTAAAGGGAGATATCAGACAGTGCAAGACATGAAAAATAATGATAATTTATAAATTATCAAGGGTTCATGAGGGAGGTATGAAGGGTGAGGCAGGAGGAAAATGAGGAGCTGATACCAAGGGCTCAAGTAGAAAGAAACGGATGATGGCAACATATGTACAAATGTGCTCAACACAATGGATAGATGTATGAATTGCTATGAGTTGTACCAGCCCCCAGTAAAATGGTTTTTTAAGAGTGTTTTACTCAACTTTCTTCAGTGCTGTTGTTTGTGGTGGCTGCTGTCAAGTCGTTTTGGATTCATAACAAACCTGTGAATGGAACCCTGCCCAGTCCTGCATCATCTCCACACTTGTGGTTCTGCTCGAGCCCATGGTCGTGTGTCAGCCCATCTCCTGAAAGTCTTCCTTCCTCTTTGCCATAATTGCCCACAAGTAGAGGCTCAGAAAAAGTCACATCGCTTAGTTCTTTCTAGACACTTCAAGATATTAATCATCACTGACCATAGCGCTATGAGGGACAACACTGGAGACAGTGTGGGAATTTTACCCAATCTGACCCCACTATATGAAACACGAAAGGCTTGCAACAGAGCAGCAAAGGGAGTAAAGCAACGAAGTTCCTGAGGAATCCCAAAAATAGACTTTGGGTGAAGGACGTGCACCTCAACAAACTCAATCAGAATACATTCATAAAGGTCAACAGACAGACATGGAACTACTTATAGGCTTTTCTTTTTTGTTGATGGCTTTGTTTTCGTTTTTCATGTCTATCTATATAAGATAAGCAGAATAAACAATCCTGAAGGGAAAGCAAGACCAATAGTTATTGAATTGCATGAAATGTAAACGACGTGCCAATAAAATTGTTGGAAAAATAATCAGTAAATAAACCTTAGAATCATAAACATCATCAATAACAAATAGAGACCATGGGGGACAGGGGAGAGAGGGAGGTGGGGAAAAGGAAGGAGGAAGCCAACAAACCTAGGGACAGGGAAAAAAATAATATAAATTTGATGGCAAGGAGGACATAGGATGCCAGGTGGGCTTGATCATGTGCAATGTAGTTGAAAGGAATTAAAGAAAGCTGAATAAAGGTTGAGCATGACAGTGGAAGAAGAGAAAAGTAAAAGGAAATAGATGAAAAAGCTACAAGGCAAAGGACATGTATAGAGGTATAAATAAAGACAAATAGATATGCAAATATATTTAGATATAACAATGGGGACATAGATCTATGTACATATATTTTATATTAAATACTAAGGTAGTAGGTGGACATTGGACCTCTACTCAAGTACTCCTTCAATGCAAGAACACTTTGTTCTAATAACCTGGCATTCTGTGATGCACAACTTCCAGCATAGTCACTGAAAACAAAATGGGTGCATAAGCAAAGGTGGTGAAGAAAGCAGATAGTGCCCAGCTATCAAAAGATATCGCATCTGAGGTCTTAAAGGGTTGAAAATGAACAATCAGTCATGTAACTGGAGAGAACAAAGCCCACAAAAAAACAACACACTAACCGGGGTCATCATGAGGTGCCAATGGGACCAAGTATGAAACATCAGAAGACCCCCAAAAGAATCATATCATATGAACAAGGTAGTGACAGGAGTGGGAGGGGGGAGTGGAGAGCCAAAGCCCATCTGTAGGCAATTGGACAACCTCTCACAGAAGGGTCACAAGGAAGGAACGAGTCAGCCAGGATGCAGTATAGCACTGATGAAACATTCCTCTAGTTCTTTAATGCTTCCTCCCCCTCTTCCCAATCATGACCCCAGTTCTAGCTTTCAAATCCAGTTAGAACAAGCCATGTACACTTGTACAGATAAGAGCTCTCAACAGTCGAAATCGAGACAGATAAACCCCTCAGGAACAGTAATGGGAGAAGTACTACCATTAGGTAGAAGGAAAGTTGGGGGAGAAGGGAGAACTGATCACAATGAACAACAGATACATGGGTAAAAGCAGACAGTGGTCAGTGTAAGATGGGAAAATAATAATTTATAAATTATCAAGGGTTCATGAGGGTGGGGGAGGGAGCAAAAAAAATGAGGAGCTGATACCAAGGGCTCAAGTAGAAAGAGAACATTTTGAAAAGGGCTTGACATAATGGATTTATGGATTGTTATAAGAGCTGTAAGAACCCCCAATAAATTTATTTAAACATTAAAAATATAGGAATCAGAAGATGCAGTCTCTGGAACAGACAGAGGCACCATGCATATTCAGGGGTGAACAGGAAGGAAACTGCTGGTGCAAATGCAGGCTCACCAGCCTCATTCCCTTGGGGGGAGGTTTGTATTCTAGACTAAAGCACTATGAGAGGATAGTAATATTTTGTTGAAAGTAATATTTTGCCACATTTTCAGCTGCTCCTAGTGATTGTCAAGCCGGTACCAGACCCACTGCGCTGAACTAGCGGGGAACATCCAGCAGGGTACCCTGCAGATGAGAAGCCCGGGCTCTTGTTCTGCTTTCTGCTGACACAATTTAAGTAGCTGTACACACTCTCAATGGACTTGCAGTTGCGGTGACTGCTTCTCCTGGAGATGCAGCCAAAGAGACTGGAGACTGAGTTAGCATGATGTCCCCACGTGTACATGTATCACAAAGGAACAATTTATCATGTATATGCACTTTATCATAGCTACATTAAAATATACTACATTAAATGGTAAGAAGCCTTCTTATTGGTACTCCATAATGGAGCCGTCTTTGAAATAGCCATCATCACCCATTATATCTGAATGCCATCTTTTCCATTCCATGCAACTTCTACGCTAAAAGAATGAAGACGCTTTTGCATTTCTCACCAAAGGCCCAGAGGAACAGGGGCAGGAAGATCAGGATGGGAGGCACCACCTTGCTACCCCTGCCTGCCAGCTGCAGATCAGCTCACTCTGCATAAGCCTCATTCAGACAGTCTGAGCAAGAATCTGTGCAAAGCAGTCCGTGAGCTACTGAGCTACCAAGCACACTAAGTACATGGAAAGCAGGCTGGGAAAGCAGCCAGTGGAAACCAAGACCCTCAATATCAGCACAGAAAGTGCAACTCCCTGGCTACCAATGCCAACTAAGTCCATCTGGAAGCTCTATGATTGCACGTGGCTATGCAATGTAACCGAGCACTTCCATTTAAAAATTTTTAAAACATTTTAAATGGGTTCAAACCCTGTAAGTTATAAGCTAGATTCCTTAGATCAACACTCTGGTGAAGTAATGAAAATGCTGGGGGAAAAAAACAAAAGGCTCACAGATGGAAGGGAGAGGGAGTTTCCAGGAACTATGGGATGGAGACAAAGGGGATGAAGAGAGGCTAGTGGGAGAAAGAGAAGGGAAACTAGGGGATTCAGCAGGGAGAAGAGGTAAAATAGGGAAGTGGGCACAGTATTGTTTCAGACCCCATGGCTGTATTTGCAATGTTAGACATGGCCCTTAGGTCAGTTGCATATATTCCAATATCCTGGGTCCCTCCATTAAGTTACATGTCCTTGAAGAATAGGAATTTTGTTGTTGAGGTTACTATAGAGGGAAAGATTATGTTAAACAAATATAGGAGCACAAGTATCTATGAACCACTGATATAAAAGTCCAATCTTAAAGACGCATCATAAATCTGTAGAAAAAATTAAAGTAATGTAATGGAAATGGTTAATTATTGGGCTGTAATCAATAAGGTCCGCAGTTTGAAACCACCAGCCATTCCTTGGGAGGAAAAGAGGGCTTTTATTCCCATAAAGAATTGCAGTCTTGGTCACATGTTGAATCCCTTTCCCCACCCTGCCACACACTGAAGAATCTCACTGTTGAACCTTTACCACTGTCTGAATTCTCTTACGTTCTCTGCTTCGTAATATTCTGCTTTCACCATATCTATTTGTCTGTCTTTTTAATTCTGTCACACTTCATGTTGAAGAGAGAGAGCTGCCTTGGTGTCATTTTACTGTTTAGAAAATGTTCTTAGCTGATATGGACAGGTAATATATATTCAGTATTTTTACCCCTATTCTTCAAAGACCTTCTGGTACTTCAATAGTTTTTACTGATAAGGCAACAACTAAGGAGGTGATGCTCATAACAAGCGCTAAGTGAAAGACACATTCATCCTCCTCCCTCCAACTGCCGAGAGCATCCTCTTTGGCATCTCCTCACCAGATCGATGCAAATTTGGGGGTAGAGGTTTTGCACATCCTTTGGGCCAAGGAAGTTTTCTGAAAATTCACTATGGACATTGCTTTCAAATCCAAAGACTTGAACCACAGTCCCTGCATAAGTGCATGTTTGCTTTCTTTTTTCTTCTTTCCCTCATGGGCTCCATTTCCATGAAGTACCCTCATAGTTACAGACATGGGCATTTTTAGAAGTTACCCACTTCTGTTTGTTTGTTGCTTATTCAAGAACTGCTGACATACTGTGGCTGTGGTAAAATAAAACTTGGAAAATGAAGATGTTAAAGGAATAATACGTCTGGACAGAGCAAGATATGAGAAAATAACAATCTGTGGATTATCAAGAGCTCATGAGGGAGGGGGAGCGGGAAGGGAGGGGGAAAAAAAGAGGACCTGATGCAGAGGGCTTAAGTGGAGAGCAAATGCTTTGAGAGTGATTAGGAAAAAGAATGTACACATGTGCTTTATACAATTGATGTGTGTATATGTGTGGATTGCGATAAGAGTTGTATGAGCCCCTAATAAAATGTAAAACAAGAAAAGAAAATATTTAGGGCAAAGAATGTACAGATGTGCTTTATACAATTGATGTATCTATATGCATGGATTGTGATAAGAGTTGTATGAGCCCCTAATAAAATGTTTTTTAAAAAGGAATAATACGTATATACTATTTTGATTCTTTGTGGCAGGAAGGTAGTATGAGAATATGGATCCAACAATTATGTAAATCACAAATGAAAACAGGGAACATACGAAGGATCACTTCGGGGCAGCATCATTCTAGTGTAGCCTGTTATTTAAGGGAATATGAGGGATTTGTTCTAAATAGGATACAAAAGTTGTTCCAAATTTTTCTTCTTCAGTCCTGCCTGCCAAAAACACAAATGTAATTATTAGACAGCAATCCTTCCCAGGTCTACTGGTAGGCTGCTATGTTTGATCTCAGAATACACAGGTGACATAAATAAGATATGACAATTGGTAATGGATTCATTTACACGGTCTACACTTCGATGACCAGGCCTTAGAGGAAGGTCAATTGTTTAAAAACAATTGTTTATAGTCAAGCACATGTGTTTCTAAGTGACCCATGGAACTATGTAAACATTTTTATTTATTTCAAATAAAATATGTTTGTGCTATGTATCATTCATACTATCCATCCATACCACATTATCCGCTGTACCAGGTAGACCAAAACAAATAAGCCTGTTTTGGTCTTCACAATAATACTAATAAAGAATTACAGTCTTGGGAAACCTCAAGGAAAGTTCCATCCTGTCCAACAGGGTCACTTTGAGTCGGAATGGACTCAGTGGCAGTGAGTCTACACACAAGATAAAACCACCAACCATACAAATACCCAAAGAAGGAATAGGGGAACGAGGATGGGACAAGAAGACGACAACACTGATGATGACGTGTCGTCTGTAAGAAAACTGTGAGTCATAAGAGTCCCATGTGTTACAGAGCACAGCTACTCCCTAGGACTCTCTTGACTGGAATTCATACACAGAAAATGAAAACTTACCCCGGGTAACCGCCGGGTGGGATCAAACTGCCAACCTTTAAGTTAGTAGTTGAATGCAAACTCTGCACCACCCAGGGTCGTGAAACACTAGGGTGGCTATCATGATGTCTCCAAAGCATATTCTTTAGCAAGGAATTAATTACTGGCTATAGAAACGTCACAGCTCGATGAACAAACATTTCAGTCCGCATGAAATGATTGTTGTAACAGGTAGCATCAAGCTGATTCCGAAACGTAATGAGCCCGTGTATAACAGAATGAACCACTGCCCGGTCTTGGGTGATGAGCACAAAAGCAGGTGAATGTAAACCCGTTGTTGCAGCCCTATTCATGAAAGCACATCGCTAAGTCTTTCCTCTGCGGCATCACTGGGGGATTCAAACCGACAACCTCTTGGTTGGTGGGGAAGCACAAACAGTTAGAGCACCACCTACAGACCTCAGCAAGAACAACAGGAAAACTAAAATACGCGCTCAGAGAATACATGGCAAAACATGGCCATTACTGCCATATTCACAAGCTAACAAGAGTGCCGCTCACAAGATTGTAACTACCATTCTGAGAACACCATTGAGATACTCCACGTTTGTTTGCATCAATGTCCTCTTGCTAATCTGAGCCTCGGAGAAAGCTGTGAAGGAGACTCATGGGGGTGGAGGGGGAGGAACATCGCAAAAAGTATAAGCTGCAAAATGGTCAAACCAACAGCAGCCTCAGCCTTTGCCTCTATGTCCGGGCCCAGGGTGAAAGGATAGCTGCAAACCTAGAGGGCCAATAGTATCTCCAGAGTGAGCCTCCTATTCTGATAGGTCCACCATGTGAACTGAGGTGTGACCCAAATGCTACAAGCAACATGGGATTTGTCTCAGGACAATCGTTCACGGGATTTGTCTCAGGACGATCGTTCACAGGATTTGTCTCAGGACGATTGTTCATGGCTCGGTTTTTCCTTCTGTTCCTGAAGGCATAGATTCTCCGGATTTTCCTCGTGTGCCTGTCATTTTAGATTCTATAGGAGACATCACCCTCAGAAGGTGCCAAGAGCTCTGGCTGTCTCCCAGGAGACCCAGTCTCCATGGGCTTCAGTGCCAGTCAGAGACTCCTCTACGTTCACTGGAAACACTACTTAGGCGGGCATCAACCCGCGCGAGGACCAGTGGACCCTCTTACCACACTTCCTCTATGCCTGTGACTCTGAGGCTGCCCAGGAATCAGCGGGGCTTTCCGACTACAGCTGGCCAGATGGAAAGTCCTGGGGATCTCCATGTGACAAGCCAGTCAATGGCATTCTCTGGCATCACTGTGCATGGACTCCTCTGAGTCAGAGGTCAACAAGACGGCCACTAACAAAACAGGACAAAAAGCAAGATTCCGCCAGTTGCTAAACTAAGTTGGGTTTCAAAGGGACATGTTGTAAGAGGAAACTGATAATGAATGAGAAAATTATCAAATATTTCTGGAGTGACAGGACTGGTGGAATAGAGGATGGCCTTTGAAAGAGCACATGTCATTAAGAGGGTTAGGAAGGAGAGGAAAGGGCAGTAAAATGGGAAATGGAGCAACACAACCCCTTCTATGCCATTGACCAGGAAAGGGTGGGTGGAAAACAGGACCTTCCTATTGAAGAAGTGAGTAAGAGAGGAATGCAACCTTCTGTGAGGGAAAGGTTCTATACCAGGGGCCTCGGTTTAACTTGAATTAGACCCAAAATTGTGATGAGAAATTACCGAAAAAGGAAAGGCCCATAAGTCAAAGATTGGGATGGGAACATTCCAGAGCCCCAGAAGACAGAGGGAAGCGAGAACTTAGATTTTAGGGTGTAAAAATCACTAGACCTTCCCCCAGACACTTTATGGGATCTATGTGAAACACAATAGTTCTAATAGTAAGCAAACTGCTACTAAGTCTGTAAAAATATTTTATAGTAGTGTTTTTCCCAATACCCACGCACAAAAAGTGATACAGGAGAAATACATCCCTTAATCTTTGCTGGGACCCTAAAGTCACAATAAGGAATTAGTCAGGAGAGGCAGTCTTGGGTCAGACACAGGAAGGATTCGTGGTCAAACTTAAGTAGAAAGGAATCAGCTGGTGCAGTGGAGAATCCCTGACTTACACTGTAGATACAGGGGTACCACTTTGCTGACAATAATAATTGCCATCTTCAGCCTGGAGGCTGCTGATAATGAAAGTGAAGTCTCTCCTAGACCCACTGCCGCTGAAGCAGCTGGGGACCCCAGGTGCCTGGTTGGATGTATGGGAGATGAGCAGCTTAGAAGCCTGTCCCGGTTTCTGCTGGGACCAATGTCAGGAGCTGCCCACATGCTCCCTGGCCTTGCAGTTGATGGTGACTGTTCCTCCGGGATGCAGCCAAGGAGACTGGAGACTGGCACCTGCAATCAAAGAGCACAATTACCAACCAAATATAAATATAAGGACACACTTTATCAGAGGCACATTACAATATACCACTGAAACAACAGCAGTTAGTGATATTAAATAGAAGCACACCATTGGGTGCCCTTTGGAAATAACCATCCATCCACATTTTATTTTAAAATCAATGTCCACTTCTATGGATACTACCCTACAGGGATTGAGACACTAGACAGGGACCCACAACAGGGACATGAGGACCAAAGTGTGTGGCACATCTTGCTGCCTGCCTGATGCACCTCCCTGCATTTCCTGTTTGTACAATCTGAAGTGCCAAACTGGTTCTGGAGGCACCTGTGCAAAGCAGCAAATTGGAAGAAAAAAGGCAATAGTCATGGACGTGACATTAACCAAAGTAAATTAAGGGCCGAAAATATAACAGAATATAGTTTTGGAAACTCTAACATCAACTGAAAAGCAAATTTTTTTTTAAAAAAAGGTATTTTGCAATCTAGTCAATTCCTACTCACAGAGGCTGCAGGAATAGAACTGCTCCATAGACTTCTCTTACCTGTATCCTTTATTGAACAAATACCAGGCTTTTCCTGAGTGTTTTCAGACCACCAGCCTTTAGATTCACAGTCACTTCCAAGCTACTTGAGGCCCCATGATCTAATGAAAAGCTTCTGTTTTAACACAAAGCAAAATTTTAAATGGGTTCAGGCTCCATAAATGATGACTACTTTCATCAAATCAAAGATCTCATGCAACAATTTTTGAAATGGAAAAATAGGGAAGAAAAGGAAGACTCTGAGGGTGTGTCTCTTCAATTTGGGGGGTGAAATAGATGTACCAAGAAAGGTGCGTCTCTCGTGACACTCTACAGGTAACGGACACTCACAGTGGAGCCAGGGCCGTGCAAAGGTCCAAGAGAAAGAGACAGGCTCAGATTTTCGGGTGTGGACTTTCATCAGGGACCATAGATTCACATAAATCCCAAACAGCTCCAACCCCGACACTGGCTTATTCAAAAAAGTAAGGAACAACATCACACCTGACAGTATTTTGAAGAGTTTTAATTTACAGGTCATACAATTCAACAGCTCAATTGCATCAAGAGTAGTTAGCATCATCCCCATAATCCTGTTTTCAGACGTTTTCTTCATTCCTGTGCTCATCATTACTATGCCCGCATGCCCCACCTCCGCTGCTAAGAGGCACCCAAGGGACCTTTAATCCAGTTACCGCCTTTATAGATGTACCTATCCTATATTTCATATGCAGAAAACCATTTTACAATAACAATACCAAAGAAGAACGGATAAAAAGCTCAACCTAAAAAAGGAGAAAGTATTAAAAACTAGAGCAAATTTAAAATGGTTCATGTGGGAGATCGAATGACAGGGTGCTAAATGTTCACCTAAGTGCATCTGCGGTCATCCACTTTGCATGCATTCTGCAGGACAGTAAGGCTGCTCACATCCCTGGTCCAGGATCATACGGGATTCCCCTGAGGCTTAAATCATGTCTGTTTCTGTGTAACAGAACAGCAAGGGGAGCAGAGCAATGAAGTCCCCAGGGAATGCCACAAATAAAGAGTGGGGCCAGGGTGTGGCACCCCATCAGACTCAACCTGAAAGCAATCCTAAAGGTCAGCAAACAGTCCTTGAGCTAACTACAGGCTTCTCATTGTTGTTGTTGTTGTTGTTGTTGTAGTTGTTTTGTCATTGGCTTTTTGTTGTTGTTGCTTTGTTTTCTATTGTTGTTTGGTTTTGCTCTGTCTTGTGTTTGTGCATGTTATTATCTCAGCAGGTCTGTCTAAATAAGATAGGCTGGATGAATGATTTGGAGGAGAAAACAATGGGACCAACGGGAAAGAACATGGTGTTAACCCACTCAGGGACAAGGGAACAACAAGTGATCCAAATCGGTGGTGAAGAGGGTGTAGGAGACCTGGTATGGCTTGATCAAGGAAATGTAACCGAGAGGAATTACTGAAACCCAATGAAGGCTGAGCATGATAGTGGAACAAGAGGAAAGAAAAGGGAAATAGAGGAAAGAACTAGGTGGCAAAGGGCATTTATAAACTTCTAAATAAAGGCATGTACATATGTAAATATATTTATATATGAGGATGGGGAAATATTTATAGATTTAGTACTACGGTAGCAGATGGACATTGGGCCTACACTCTAGTACTCCCTAATGCAAGAATACTTTGTTCTATTAAATTGGCACTCCATGATGCTCACCTTCCTGACACAATCACTGAAGACAAAGCGGGTACATAGCAGATGTGGTGAAGAAAGCTTATGGAGCCCAGTTATAAAAAGATATAGCATCTAGGGTCTTAAAGGCTTGAAGGTAAACAAGTGGCCATCTAGCTCAGAAGCAACAAAGCCCACATGGAAGAAGCACACCAGCCTGTGTGATCACGAGGTGTCGAAGGCATTTGCTCACCAAGAGACTAGCATGAAAGGTGAAAAGACAAGTTGTTGATTGGGAAAATAACTTCAAAAACCATATATGCAAGCAGAATCTAATAACTAAACCAATATTAACTTACGGACATAAACAGATATTAGCACTTACAAATGGACTTTCTCATCTGACTCCTTCAGCTAGGAAGAAAATAGCAATTTTAACGGATGACATTAGTGAGTATTCAATAAATCTATCAATGAGTTGATGACATGGCTTCTTAGATAGCAATACTCTACAGGTATTGTACGGTCATTTTTCATATAGGGATGGGTGCTCAGGTGCATCCTTTCTGTTTGCTGAGATCACTCTTAAAGCATAAAAGTATTCACTCCGCACAGGGGATGCCAAAAGTCTGTAGAAACATTCCATTGTCTTCTCATTACATTCCTTCACAAATTTTTTCTCTTTTTAAAATTTTTTAACAGTTTTATTGACATATAATTTACATATCAGATAATTCAATCACTCGATCATATTAAATGTGTGCAAACTCATCACCCAAATCAATTTGAACATTTTCTTCTATCTTGTTCTCATTGTTATTAGCTCCCCACTTCCCCCCAACCTGCCAAGTCAGACCCCAAAGAAAGAATTAGTCCAGTTATGTCCTGGATTTCATAAACAAAAAAATATACCCCCAAAAAACAAAAATACAACACAACAGTAATAACAAAATAAAACACAGTAACACCTCAGTCAAAAAGAAAGCAGCCAATACTAAAAACTAGAACAAATTTTAAAATGGTCAAAGGGGAGATCAAATGATAAGGTTTAAATCTTAAACTGCAGTAATCTACTTTGATAGTGGAACTTTTAAAATAATTTTCCCTTTTTTCAGTTTTATTCACAGGTAATTTACATATCATATACTTCAATAGTTCAATCATTCAATCATTTCACGGAGAATTGTACAATCACCCCATGTAAATTTTAGAGCATTCTTCCTGCTCTGTGGTCAAATCGCCTTTAGGATGATTCATGGCATCTCTGTCTGTTCTTGCTCTCTCCCCACTGCTGTCTTCATGAGTTATTCCTCAAATCCCCTTTCCCTCCCTGTCTCCTCACCTCCACCCCTGTATTCCCTCTGTCCCCTTGTATCCTTTATTATCATTATGCCTCCACTCCTCCTGTGCTTCACAGCTGGAAGACCCAACAACAACAACAACAGAGAAAGAAAACAAAATCACCCTAAGGCGGTGTGATCATTAAGGTTCATTGTGCCAACATGGCCAATGAACACATGTGGGATTACATGGACCTACCCTGAAGCAGCCTTGGGCGATGAAGGAGCAGCGTGGAGACCCCTGCTTACACTGAGATGCTTACACGCTCACTGATTTGGCTTTCCTCCTGCATTCAGCATCGGTGTGTTTGTTTTGTGATTTTGAGGACTTTGTAGATCGATGTTGGGCATATGGGCTAATGTGGGACTTATGGTCTTGGACTGGACTGGGCTGGGATGTTTAATGTACAATTATTCTTTAGATAAAACTCTCTTGTAAAATATAAGTGTTTATGAATTTTATTTCTCTAGTCTACCCAGACTAACACAGGTGATAAAGGTAGAAACGTAATAGTAGTATAAAAAGGTGAAAATACAATAATCAATCATGCGTAAGAGGGCAAAGGTCCCCTACAACAATCAAAAAGCCAGGGAAGAAATTTCTGTCGTGGAACCAGTGAGAGATTCTTGCACCCAGACTAAATGCAGGTTGAGTCTATCGTGAGGTCCACTGGCCAAGTGTTGAGTTTGATCAGGCAGTAAGACTGATGGGGACTCGTGCTGTGGCTGGAGCAGATCTGCCAGTGGCTCTGTCTGACCAGATACTCTGCAGATGGGTTGGGGCTCCCACTGTCCCCTAAGTCCTCCACAACTAGGTGCTCATCATTTTTGCTGTGAAGCTGTTCCCCTCACCATATTCAACTTCCGTGACTGTCACCTTTAGATCACACACACTGGTGTGTTTCTTCCATGTGGACTTGGTTGCTCCCTGCTGTGATGGCTGTTGGTTTCAGTGCAAGTCTTCAAGACCTCAGACAGTCATCTATTGATAGCCGAGCACCGTCTACTTACTTCACCACACTTTGCTGTAGCATTCTTTTCTTCAGTGATAATTCAACGAAGGTGAGTATGTAGCAGGGCCATAATTGCACAAACCTTTTGAATTCCCTCATGTCTCAGAAGGAAGTACACAGACAATACAAGAATGCCTAAAATTTTCTCCTGTCACACAGAGATGTGCTTATCAACTTTGTTTATCAAAATTGTAGCATATTTATTGTTGTGGTGGTGAGGCATACTCAGTTCTGACTCATTGTGACACTACGTACCACGGGGAGAAACACTGGCCTGCCCTTTGGCATCCTCACAACTGCTGCTATGTCTGAGCTCATTGTTGTAATTACTGGGTAATCAATCTCAGTGATCATCATCCTCTGTTTCGCTGACCTTCTATGTTATGAAGCATGACGTCCTTTTCTAGAGGCTGGTCTGTCCTGACAGCATGTTGAAAGGACATGAGACACTGTTTTGCCATCCTAGTTTCTAGAAAGCATTCTGCCTGTACTTCTTACAAGACAGAATTATGCGTTCTTCCGAAAGTCCATACAGCCATCAGGATTCTTTGCCAACACCTCAGTCCTAATATCATGGCTCAGATTAGGTGCACCTTAGTCCTCAAAGGATCGTCCTTGCTCTTTGATGCTTTAAAGAGGTCTTATGGAACTAATTTACCTAATGCAATACATCAAAGCATAATTAGGAATGACAGTTTCAGCCACTAAAGTAGACTCCCGCCCAAAGGATGCATTTAAAGAGGATGCTGGAAGTGGCTGAGACAAAGTCATACAGAAGAAGCTGCCACACTTTTCTGCAGTGATGCTGCTGTGTTCCACCAGAGGGATCAAGGCTCTGACATTCAGTTAGCAGGTGATCGCTTAACTTCTGCTCCATGAGGACTCTTGACATTCTCATTATAAAATCAGAGGCTTGCCTCTGAAGGAATAAATGTCATTTAAAGACAGAGAAACAATAAAACAGCAGTACAAAGGTGGGAAAAATCTCCACTGACAGTAGGCTTTGCATAAGAAAAGGAATATTTCAATGAGGAAATTTTTTATTAGGAGAGTTCAGGGTGCTATATTGAAAGGATTAACATTTAGAAGGTAATATCAGAAAAAAGGACAAGACCAGAGGAAATGGGAATTTAAGGAGGACCTGATGCCAAGGGCTTAAGTGGAAAGCAAATGTTTTGAGAATGATGAGGGCAATGAATGTGCAGATGTGTCTTACACAGTTGATGTATGTATGGATTGTGATAAGAGCTGTATGATCTCCTAATAAAATGTTTTTTAAAAAATCCCAAAGGACTAATGGACTACACAACCCACAAAAAAAATAGAAAGAAAGAAATGCAGAACCCTGAGCTCAAGCTCAGACAAACTGAAACACAATCTTTGTTTGGCAATAGTCCCAGGTGATTAGTATGTGCATTAGGATTTGAGATTAAAATGTAAGAACTTCCATTCTTTAAAACATCGGTTGAAAATATATATTTTAACATTATTAAACTTGGTTGGTAGTTTTTATTTAATATTTGAATTTTACATTTGAAAACCATTCCTATGGGAAAATATTAGAAACCTCATCATTTTTTTCTTGTTCTCTTTTGATTTTACATTTATCAAATATGTAAATCTTAGGATATTTTTGAAACATGCTTGGTCAAAAGCCCTCCACACACACATTAAACGTTCTAGTATAATATTAAAATATTTAATGAATTGACATGAACTAAGAGCTTGTTTTTAAATTGCAGTAGCTTTCCTTCCCACTTTATGTTTTGTGTTGATGATCCTTTTGTTCTTTTCTCATATTATTTTAATAAAAGTGTAACTATAAACCAAAAATATAATAGTAATAAAATTAAATTTTTAAAAATAAATTTTTTCCAGAGCCTAAAAGGTCCAAGGAACATAAAGGTGACCCTTCTGGGTGAAGCATTTACTGGACTCTTCTTCAGATCTGGCTGGTGTGTTCCAGGTGAAAAGTCAATCTTGCTGATATCAACTCCTGACAAAGACTATTGAACTGTTTCATAGATTTTTTTTTAATCATCTCCTACAAATAGAAGTTCAGAAGAGGCCACACCCCTTACTGCTTTACTAGGTCCTACAAACACTCTAAGAAATCAGTCAGGAGCTCGCAGAGGAAGCAAGCGTGTTCAGGACTGAGCATAAAGGAACAGCTGGTGCTGGGTAGGCTCCTTGGCCTGAAGCCCTGGGGAGGAGGTTTGTGATAGAGGTTGAAGCACTGTGGGTGGAGTGCTATAAGCTTGCTGACAGTAATAATCTGCCACATCTTCAGGCTGCACGCTGCTGATGGTGAGTGTGAAGTCTGTGCCATACCCACTGCCTCTGAACCGTGTGGGGACACCAGTTGCCTGGTTGGATGCCATGTATATGAAAAGCCTGGGAGCCTGTCTTGGTTGCTGCTGGTACCAGGCCACATCGTTAGTAATACTCTGACTGGACTTGCAGTTGATGGTGACGGTTTCTCCTATAGACGCAGTCCGGGAGGCTGGAGACTGGGTCATCACGATGTCCCCACTGGCCCCTGCAATCACAAATGAACAGTGAGCAGACAGGCACACACTTTGTCATGGGCACTTTGAAATACACTAGTTTAAATATCAAGGAACCTTCTTTTTAAAAAAATCATTTTATTTGGGCTCATACAACTCTTATCACAATCCATACATACATCAATTGTGTAAAACACATTCAAACATTCATTACCATCATCATTCTCAAAATTCACTTTCCTCTGGGGTTCCTGGAATCAGCTCCTCAGTTTCCCTTTTCCCCTCCCGCTCGCTCCCCACTGCCCCCTCCCTCATGAACTCTTAATAATTTATGAATTATTATTTTATGTTATCTTACACTACCCTGCGTCTCCCTTCACCCACTTTACTGTTGCCCATCCCCCAGAGAGGAGGTTATATGTAGATCCTTGCGAACCAAGGAGCCTTCTTAGTGGTATACATGTAACCCATAATTGGGTACATTTTTAAATAGCTCTCATATTCCACTATACCTTAAAATGGTTTTCCTGTTCTACACAGATTGTTCACTAAAGGGATGGAGATAATTTTAAATTCCTCACCAGAGAAGCAGAGCAACAGGGACATGAGAACCAGAATGTGAGACACCATCTCGCTGTCCTGCCTGCCTGCTGCAGCTCAGCTCATTCTGCAAAGGCCCCGTTTATAGTCTGAGCAGTCAGGCTGCCTGCAGAGTCTATGCAAAGCACTCAGACAACTTCAAACATCGCACAGGGAAAACAGGTTGTGAAAGTAACCAGTGGAAACCAATGTCGGCACAGACAGTATAATGGCATGACCACAAAAGCCAACAAAATCAAGTTAAAAGGGCTGATAGCAACTTAGAAGCTCTAAGACTACACATTCAGACAACTCAATTTAAAATGAGAAGCATTCTGAATGGATTCATGTTCCACAAATTACAAGCTAGCTTCTCCAGATCGACATTGTCGGTGAAATCATTTAAAATATAGGAAAAAAATAGAAGAGGATTGAAGAAGGGCAGGGAGGGAGGGGTTCAAGGAGGTGTGAGATGAAGTACAGAGGAAGAGACAGTAAGAGAGAAAGGGGAAAGAAGGACGGGGAACTAAGGGAACAGAAAAAATGATGAAGATGTGGCAGAAAGTTTTCAAACTGCTGTATTTGTGATGAAATATGCTCCTTAGATCAGTTGTCTATATTTCCAGTATTATAGGCTTTCGATTAATCGACACACCCATGAAGCTTAGAACATGTTTGTTGTCATTGTTTGAAAGAGAAAACTTATTAGATTAAATCCAAAAACATGCATACCAATGAACCTCTAAGAAAGAGACTAATCTAATGCATAATAAGACTGCAGAAAGGCCGGCAGTAAGAAAATATGCAGATATCTAAGCAAATGTGGCAAAGAAACCTAATGGTGCCCGGCGATCAAAAGATATACCATCTGTGGTCTCAAAGGCTTGAAGTAAACAAGTGACCATTTAGCTCAGAAGCAACAAAGCCCACATGGAAGAAGCACACCAGGCTGTGTGATCACGAGGTGTCGAAGGGATCAGAGATCAGGCGTCATCAGAACAAAAAATCATATCATTGTGAATCAGGGGCGGGGGAGTGTGGAGCGGAGACCCAAAGCCCATTTGTAGACCACTGGATATCCCGTTACAGAAGAGTCTCGGGGAGGAGACGAGCCAGTCAGGGTGAAAAGGTAGCAACGATGAAACATACAACATTCCTCTAGTTCCTAAGTGCTTCCCCCATTCCCACCCACACTATCATGATCCTACTTGTACCTTACAAATCTGGCTAAACCAGAGGATGTACACTGGTAAAGACAGGAACTGGAAACACAGGGAATCCAGGAACCACTGGTGTGAGTGGCGATACTGGGAGGGCGGGAGGGAGGGTGGGTTTGGAAAGGGGGAACCGATTAAAAGAATCTACATGTGACCTCCTCCCTGGGGGACCTACAACAGAAAAGGGGGTGAAGGGAGACGTCTGACAGGTCAAGATATGACAAAATAATAATTTGTAAATTATCAAGGGCTCATGAGGGAGAGGGGAATGGGGAGGGAGGGAGGAAATGAGGAGCTGATGCCAGGGGCTTAGGAGGAGAGCAAATGTTTTGAGAATGATGAGGGCAATGAACGTACAAATGTGCTTGACACAATTGATGTATGTATGAATTGTGATAAGAGTTGTATGAGCCCCTAATAGAATGATTTAAAAAAAAGAAAATGTGCAGATATCATAAAGAACTATATTAAATTTTATTTTAAAGAACACAATAAACGTGTTGCTGTTGACTTGATGGGGACTCCTAGCCACCCAGGTGTCACACGGCACAAATACTCCATGGGCTCTCTGGACTGTGATCCTTCTATGACACGTAACCAGACGTTTCTCTCGCAGCCCCGTTGTGAGGGTTCAAACTGCTCTCCTTTATGTCAGTAGTTGAGTGCAGATGCTTTTCAACATCTGAGGTACTTAGTTCATTGTGCCCACCTGGCCCATAAAGACATGTAAGGTTAATTGAAGGGCAGACGGATAAATGGCTCTGTGAGCCTCACCTTTCTAGTTCTAAGTTCTCTTGTTTTCTGATGGTCAGACCAGGGTGAAGCTGCCTTAGCTAGTTCCCTGCTTCAGCCGGCAGGGCTCACTTCCTGAAAGACATCCCTGAGGAGAAGTCACAAGGACCTACCCCAATGCAGCCCTGGGTGCTGGAGCAACTGTGTGGAGACACCTGCCAGTGCTGAAATATTTACACGTTCACTGACTCGACTTTCCTCCAGCAGTCAAGGTCATAGTGTGTGTTTTGTCAGATGGAGGAGGACTTTGTGAATTGGTGTTGGACATATGGGTTAATGGGTTAATGTTGGACTTGTGGGCTTGGGCAGCACGGGTGGGATGTTTTATTGATGCGCACTTAACCTTTATATAAAGCTCTCTCTTATACATGAGTCTGCGAATTTGTTTCTCTTATGTACCCAAACTAATATATTATGGTACCTTGGGAGTGGGGTACTGGAGAAATGAGTCATAAGGTGGAAAGTAGATATCTGTTTGACCCCCCCTCCCTCATGATAGTTTTTCTCTTTGCCTATCCAGGGGTCAGATAAACAGATGCTATTTACTCGATTGTTTTCTGGGGGAAATATGGGAAGTAGGAAAATAGAAAGTTTGTAAGCCCACTTGCTTTCAGCCATTAAAAATTGATCTTCAGATGGGTTTAGGCCACGTCTGCATAGAAGTATATGCCCCACCCAGTGCTTTGGAGTACTCAGGAACCAGTAGCCTTTATCAGAAGCTGGAAAAATCTGGAACCATGAAGAAAACTCCTCTCTGGGACAGAATGTTAAAGGGATCCTGTGAGCAGGCTGAAATGTTTGCTAGGTGACCACCTGGATCTACTTGTTGAGTGGAAATGGGAGAAGTGCAGCAATAAAGAGATGGGTTGAGTTTGGCCACTGACACCTGTGGACTTGGTTTACAGGAAAAAAGAAGAGGAGAGTGGGTTGACTAGTCTAAACTTCATGACCTAGTCTGAGGGGGCTAAGTTTGCGTATTGATGAGAGCCCATGATCTAAAGGCAAGGTGACCAATGGGCACTCGGTGGAGGCTGAGTGAGGCATCCCACCTTGAGTTGATCAGATGGAGAGTTTTGAGCCTGAGAACTGGTGCATATTGTTGTTGTTGACTTCATGGATATCGTGTCTGGATTTGACTTTGATTATGGATGCAGACTGCACAAGGTTCCAATTGGAATGAAGATTCTTCATGTCAAAAAACATGATTGTCCCCACAGCACACTGTGTTGTTGTAAGTGGGCAGAATATAAATTGGACACTCAAAATTGGGGGATAAAGGCATGAAGTAGCTGGCTTACAAACTTGCATAGGTGGGGGAACATATTCACAGGATTATAGGATTGAGGTGTAGGTATTACTTAAGAGCAATTGTGAAGCTAAAGAATTATGTACAGGTGTCAGGTTGGCAAGGGGTGGATTGAGGTAGTTTATTGTGCCAACCTGGCCGATAAACACATGTGGGGTTCATTGAAGGGCGGATGGATAAATGACTTGGTGAGCCTCGCCTTTCGATTTTTCAGGTCTCTTGATTTGTGATGGTGGGACCAGGGTGCAGCTGCCTTAGCAGTTCCCAGCTTCAGCTTGTAAGACTAACTTCCTGCAAAACATCCCTGAGGAGAAGCCACATGGACCTACCCAAGGGGCAGCCGTGTGGAGACCCCTGCCAGCGCTGAGATGTTTACACATTCATTGACTCGGCTTACCTCCTGCAGTTGATGTCATCGCATCTGCTTTGTGAGATGGAGGAGGACTTTGTGGATTGGTGTTTGACATATGGGCTAATGTTGGACTTGTGAACTTGGGCAGCACTGGGTTGGGATGTTTTCTTGATGTGCACTTAACCTTTATATAAAATTCTTTCTTATACAAGAGTTTCGGTGGATTTGTTTCTCTAAAATACCCAGACTAACACATATTCTTAGAGGAGGAAGGGAAGAGTAAATGAGGATTTAATAGTGATGGGAAAACCACTTGATAAGGATAGTGTTGTGTAGTCAATTATTGGAAATACTGTCAATAATTTTATACCATAAAAAATTAATACACAAAAGTTATGGCATAGACAAATTGACCAGAAAATATCTAGCTGCTGAGGCTGCTTGTGTCCAACTGAAAACCTCTTAAGATTTGGTTTCTTGGTTTGGAGCTTTAGGGTCGTGGCTTCATGAGATCTCTGATGCTTGTGTTCTCCCTCCTGGTGTATTATTACTCCAGCTTGCAAGTGGACATCTAAGTCATGAAATTAGTCTTTATGAACTTGGGAAAACAGAGGAAGGCACATCAGGAACACAGGGAAAGTATAAATGTGTGGCTGATTGCTTTTGACATGAAAATGGAAGAATTATTTGGTACCTGTGTCAGGCTACTATGACTAGAGAAACAAATCCAGAGACACCCATAAATGTATACGAAAGCTTTCTATCAAAGAGTAATTGTATATTAAGGAAACTTCCCAGCACAATCCAGATCTAGCCCATGAGTTTGATATTAGCCCATAAGTCCAATACTAGTCCCTAAATCCTTCTTTATATTCATGCAGTCACATGCAATTATGCAAAATTCAGGAAGATCACAGGCCAGTGGGTCCAAAGTCTTGTGGAGCCAATGGCGGTGGAAGCATCTCAGTGCTGGCACATGGCTCTGTGTGCCTCTTCCAGCTCTCCAAGTATCTCAGGCACAGGAAAGTAAAATAGAGACTAGACTCCACCCTTCACTCTTAATATCCTAAAGTTGACATGAGATTACATAACTGCCACAGTACCCAGCTACCATTACTGAACATTTTTATAAAAGATACTATAGAAGAATCTGTGTTAGAACTTGAATTCTAAGCACTTGGTTCATTGAAGGCTGCAGTTTACAATGATGCTTAACTCCATTTTCTGATATAAATTCAGGTTCCAATGGAGTTCTTATGACCATTAACCAGGAATATAAAAGTAATTTCACGCAGGCAGAGGGTTTGAAATTGCATTATGAGCCCCTACCCAATCCTGAGAGGGGCAGTACTGCCATCAGGGGCTTGCCTAGGTGCGACCATATGCAAATTGGGATGGAAGAATTACATGGTCACAATCCATCCCCTGTAAGCTTTTCTAAATGGCTCTTGTGTAGGTATCCCAATTCCGATCCCATTCCCTCATTTCTAGTCATGTCTAGACAGCAATGAACTTGTCTACTACCAATCATGAGGTGAAGATGATCTTTGTTCTCTATAATTAGAAGCATACCTATTAATCTTTGCGACACCATTCTGGGTGGTCGCTGATAGTCTCCCCTTATTGAAGATTGGTCATTGTCCGATTAAAGACTTAATAAAGGAGATGCTATAAAATATATTTAAATCTGAGTGCAAATACCGATCCAAAGGGAGGAATCAAAGCAGATTTTCATTGTAATGACCTCCCGGCCTTCTGGAGCCATGAAGACTGGGTGAGACCCTGATTATTGCCACGGACCGATAATAGAGCTTAAAATAAAAACATTTGCTGGTCTTCTGAAAAGCAACAAGACTTTAGATGATTAGGGGGAAATTGTCGAAAGCACTGTGCTCTTTCAAGATATATCTCTATGGGATCACATTAACAACAGCAAATTAAGAGATTGGGTGGGAAGTGCGGGGGCAATAAGCTTGTGTAAAGGGACAAAGAACAGCTCAGAAGAGGGAGGTGAGAATGGTCGCACACCTCAAAAAATGTCATCAGCCTGACTCAATTGTACCTGTAGCAACTGGAATTCATGAGTGTTTACTGCGAATGCTCTCAAGAATAAGAAAAAAATAAAATTAAAAAACAGCTAGACTTCCTCTGTTAAGTGTCTCTGTGTCATTCACCTCTGCAAATCTATGCTTAGACGCCATTCTGGGCCTCCATGTTCAGCCAGACAGTCTGTGAGCCTCCAATCAGCCATAAACACAAGTGACTTTACTGCTACCTCAAAACAAAACCTGTGTAGGCCAAAAATTAGAGTCACTATTCCTGAGCACCGTTACTCCCTGCTTTCCCATGCAAAATTTATCCCAAAGGAAATATACAGGAATAAGGAAACACGGATCCCTACTCCTCATGGGGACAGAACGAGTAAGGGATTCTAGGGGTCTTTGTTTTTATTTTATTCTTTTACATTGACGTCCAGTCGAGGCCAATTCGTATGCTTCCAAGTATTTTGTTTCATTTTTTGAAGACTGGTATTTCAAGACGGAGCCAAAGAAAAGAAGTGTGTTCTGTCCCTAGAAAAACCTTTCAATGTGAATTCTTAAAGGGCTGTAAGTAATCTATAAAGAGCAACAAGCCAGACAACAGGAAAGTGGGCAAATGGAGACATCAGTCAGTGTGAGGCATGAAAATGATAATAATAATTTATAAATTATCAAGGGTTCATGAGGAAGAGAGGGAAAAAATTAGGATCTGATACCAAGGGCTCAAGTAGAAAGAAAATGTTTTGAAAACAATGATGGCAACAAATGTGCACAGGTGCTTGAAACAATGGATGGGTGGATGGATGGATTGTGATAAGATAAAATAAAATCATAAAAACTAAAAGAAGAGACTACAAAGAAGGAATAGGCTATCCACTTCTAACCAATTAGCCATGAAAAGCTTTGTGAATGCATATATGTATAGCTATACCTACATTATGCATATTCTTTTGTGTGCTTCCTCTTTGAGAAACAAATTCCTATCTTGCATAGTGAAAATATTCCCTTGTGTTTTATTCCTTATAGCTTAACTTTTCAAATTTAGGTTCAAGTCCCTTCTTAATGAATTTCATGTAGTGTGCAGTAGGGATCAAGGTTTGCACAGATAAACAATTGTTTTAGCAACATGTTTTCTGAACACCTCCCTTTCCACCCACTTAATTGCAGTGACATCTTTGTTGTAAATCAAAGGATTTTATGAATTTATATCAGAATTTTCAAAAAATAGAAAGAAAGCAACAAGCAAACACAGAGGACTTAAGAGATGAAGACTCAGAGTTTTTGATGTTTGGTGCCGAGTCGATTCTGGCACAGAGCAGCCAGGTGTGCAACAAAAAGTCATCCCCCAGACCCCTTCCCCCAACCCCCCATCCCGAACTCTCTTCCCAATTGCTCTTATGTTTCAGCCCTTGTTGCAGTCACAGTGGCCACCCAGCTTGTCCAGGGTCTTCCTCGTATTCGCTGCCCCTTTACTTTCCCAAAAAGGTGTCCCTCCCAGGTGCTCTTCTCTCCTGACAACACTCCAAATATGTGAGACCAGGTCTCAGCCGCCTGGCCTCGGGAGAGCATGCTGGCTGCACTTCAGAGAGAAATTTTTTTGGTTTTGTTCCAAGTAACACAAAATCTTTCACAATTTCAAACATTCCTCCCTTAATCATGATGTTACTTATTGGTCCATTGTGAAGACTTTTCTTTAGAGTCATAATCAATTCCGAAGGATACAATATTTGATCTGTTTTATTATTATTTTACTGGGGATTCATTCAGCTCTTATCACAATCCATCCATCCATCCATTGTGTGAAGCACATTTTTACATTTGTTGTCATCATCATTTTCAAAACATTTCTTTCTACTTAAGCCCTTGGTATCAGTTCATTTTGTCCCTCCCTCCCTCACGAACACTTGAAAATTTATAAATTATTATTATTATTTCATGTCACACACTGACTGATGTCTCCCTTAACCCACTTTTCTGTTGTTCGTATCCCTGGGAGGGGGTTGTATGTAGATCACTGTGATCGGTTCCCCCTTTCTCCTCACACCTTCCCCTTCCGCTCCCGCTATCAGTACTCTCAATATGGGTCCTGAGGGGTTTATAGGTCCTAGATTCCCTGTGTTTCCAGCTCTTATCACAATCTTTGATCTTCATATGCAAATTCATCAAGGCTTCCTCACTTTCAGCAAGCAAGGTTGTGCACTCTGCATTTCAAAGGTAGGTAATTAGTCTTCATTCTTGATGCCACATTCTTCTTCATAGAATCCAACCTTTCTGATTACTTTCTCATCATATTTATTAAATAACTACGGTGAGAGGATGCAACAGCGACACACTCTTCTACTGATTTTCAACCAGGAAGCGTTCCCTTGTTCTGTGCTCACAGCTACCTCTTGACCCAAATGCGGGCTCCTCAGAACTGAAGTGTTCTGGCATTCCCATTCTCATCAAGGTTCTCCATAATTTGTTGTGATGCACAGAGTCGAATGCTCTGCCATGCTCAACGACACACAAGGAAGCATCTTTCTGGTATTCTCTGCTTTGAGGCAATGTCCATCTGAATGCAGAAATCATCATCACGACCAGGACATAAGTCAGTGTGAGACATGAAATAATAATAATAATTTCTAACATTTCAAGGGTTCCTGAGGGAGGGTGGGAGGAGGGAGGGAAAAAATGAGGAGCTGATACCAAGGGCTTCACGTTTGTTCCACATTCTCTTCAGAATCCAGGCTGAATTTCTAGTAGTTCCCTATCAATATCCTGCTGCACTGTTATTAAGTGATCTTCAGTAAAATTTCACTTGACTGTGATACGATTAATTGTGTTCTGTATTTTGAGCATTCTCTGTGTCATTTTTCTTTGAAAATACATACACGTACTTCTTTCTTCCAATCCGTCGCCCAGGGAGTTGTCTTCCATGCACAAACAAGTGAAGCCTTCCAGGGTTTCATCAACTTGTTGAAACATTTCAATGAATATTTCATCAATTCCTGGAACAATGTTCATGGCTGATGCCATGCAAACCTCTTCCTTCATACTGTTGGATCTTGCTCATATGCTCCCTCTGAAAATCAGTGTCTGTCGACTAGTGGCTCCTCTATGTGTTCTTTGCATTTCTTTTTTTTTTCTTCTTTTACATTTTATTAGGGACTCATACAACTCTTACCACAATCCATACATATACATACATCAATTGTATAAAGCTCATCCATACATTCCCTGCCCCAATCATTCTCAAGGCATTTGCTCTCCACTTAAGCCCCTTGCATCAGGTCCTCTTTTTTTTTCCCCCTCCCTCCTTTGCATTTCTTTTGATGATTCCTTCATTTATTACTTTGCCCATGGAATCTTTCAGTATTGCAAGTCAAAGCTTGAATGGTTTTTCTTTAGTTCTTTCAGTGCAAGATATGCGAGCATTTTCTTCCTTCTAGGTTTTCTACTCTGTCTTTCCATATTTCATTATAATATTTAACACAGCTAGTGTATGATTAAGAGCTAACAGTCCCTGAGGACGATAGTTCCGCTCAGAGCAGCCAAAGGACAGAGGACCATTGGAATGGCCCCACCGTGAGGCACGATACTCCTGCTACAGGGGACAACTCTGGAGACACAGTGTCCTATCTGACCTCACCACACCAAGGTGAAACACTAAGGGCATGCAAGAGAACAGCAAGGGGAGCAGAGCAAGGAGGTCCCAAGGGAATACCAAAAATAGGCTTTGGAGCCCGGGCATGGCACCCCATCAGACTTGACCAGAAAACACTCCTAGTCAACAAACAGATCTTGAACTACTTACATGCTTTTCTTTTTTTGACATTGATATATTGTCATTTACTTTTCTTTAGTTGCTTTGTTTTGCTCTGCCTTGATTTTGTGCTTATAATTGTCTCTGCCTATCTATCTAGATAAGATTGGCGGAATAAACAATCCGGAGGAGAAAACAACAGGATCAAGGGCTCTGGGTGGTGACATGGGAGAGGGGTTGGCAAGGAAAAGGAATTGGATGTCAACTAACCCATGGAAAAGGGAACAACAAGTGATCTAAAATTGATGATAAGAAGGATTTAGGTGGACTGTTAAGGCTTGATCAAGAGCAATGTAAGCAACAGGAATTACTGAAACCCAAATGAAAACTGAACATGATAGTGGGGCAAGAGGAAAGTAAAAAGAAATACCAGACAAACTAGGAGGCAAAGGGCACTTATAGAGGTTCATATACAGCTGTGTACATATGAAAATATATTTTATATGATACTAGAGAAATACATCTATGCACATATATTTATAAGTTTAATATTAAGATAGCAAACAGACGTTGGGCCTCTATTCAAGTACCCCCCCAATGCAAGAACACTTCGTTCTATTAAACAGGCATTCCATGATGCTTACCTTCCCAACATGATCGCTGAACACAAAATGGGTGCATAAGCAAATGTGGTGAAGAAAGCTGGTCGTACTCAGCTGTCAAAGATATAGTGTCTGGGGTCTTAAACATGTAAAGATAAACAAGAGGCTATCTAGGTGAGAAGCAACAAATCTCACATGGAAGAAGCACACCAGCCTGTATGATCATGAGGTATCGATGGGATCAGATATCAGGCACCAAAGACCCAGAACAAAATATCATATCATTGTGAATGAGAGGGTGTGTTGAGTGGAGACCCAAAGCCCATCTGTAGGCAATAGGACATACCCTTACAGAAGGGTCGTGGGGAAGAGACAAGCCAGTCAGTGTGCAGTATAGCACCAATGAAACATACAACTTTCCTCTAGTTCTTTAATGCTTCTCCCCTCTCCCCCACTATCATGATCCCAATTCTACCTAACAAATGAAGCTAGACCAGAGGATGTGCATTGCTACAGATAAGAACTGGAAGCACAGGAATCCAGGAAAGATAAACCCTTCAGGACCAATAATGAGAGTAGCAATACCAGAAGGGGAAGGGGAAGGTGGGGTAGAAAGGGGGAACCGATCACAAGGACCTATATATAACTCCCTCCCTTGGGGATGGATAACAGAAAAGTGGATGAAGGGAAGCATCAGTCATTGTAAGACATGAACAAATAATGACAATTTATAAATATTCAAGGCTTCCTAAGGGAAAGAGGACGGGGGAGGGAGGGAGAAAATGAGAAGTTGATACCAAGGGTTTAATTAGAAAGAAAATGATTATAAAATAATCATGGCAGCAGATGTATAGATATGCTTGATATAATTAATATATGGATTGTTATAAGACAGTGGTTCTCAACATTCCAATGCTGCAACCCTTTAACACAGTTCCTTATGTTTTCGTAACCCCTATCCATAAAATTATTTTTGTCGCTACTTCATAACAGTAATTTTGCTACTGTTATGAATCATAATGTAAATATCTGATATGCAGGATGTATTTTTGTTACAAATTGAGCATAAATAAAACATAGTGATTAATCACAAAAACCCTGTGTAATTATATATTATGAAATATTCATTTCTAATTACAAATAAATGAAAATTTATATTGAAGCATGGTACTCATGTGTGGGCATATCTGCAGGTGGGTGGACCTGCCTTGAGATGGATTGAGTGTCTCAGTTTCTAAGAACATTGGGAATATGTGTCTTCTGGTGGTCTTCGGCTAACCCTGTGAAAGGGTCATTCAACCCCCAAAGGGGCCGTGACCCACAGGTTGGGAACTGCTGTTGTAAGAGCTTTAAGAACACCCCAAAAAATATAATTTTTTTAAAAAATGAAAAAAAGGACATCAAGCTGTATAAATTTGGTTATCAAAAAAGAGAATGATGATCTATGATATTGATTACACAGTGACGATAACAATGAGATCAAACATAGTGACAGCTGTGAGGACGGCATACGGCCGGGTAGTGTGTCATTCTGTGGTAGGTGCTGTGCTAGTCTGGGTTGACTAGAGAAACAAATCTCGGGAGACTCACATTGTGTAAGAGAGAACTTTATATCAAAGAGCACTTTTATCAATAAAACCTCCCAGCCCAGACCAGATCATGTCCATAAGTCTGATATTAGCCCATATGTCTGACGTCAGTATGTAAATTCCTCTTCAGACTCATGCATCATGACACCGAATGCAGGAAGATCCCAGGAAAGAGGGTCAAAAGTCTTGTGGGTCTAGTGGCGGTGGAAGCATCTCAGCACTGATGTGGGTGTCCACGTGGCTCCTCCAGCTCCAGGGCTCTGGTTCCATCGCATAGCTCCATGCGGCTTGTCAGCAGGAAAACGAAGCAGAGAGAGAATGTCTCTGGCCTCCAGGGAGCTATTTTTCCACATCGTGCCTCCAAATAAGGTCATCAAGCGGGGACCTGATTGACAGGCTAATTTCCACCCCTTCACTCTGAATATTCTCAAGTTGACACCAGATTATGTAACTGCCACAAATGTGTCACTGAGGGTCAGAAATGAATTGATGGATCCTACTCACGATAACTACAATATTGGTTAAAATAAATGACAAGCTCATCTTGGTGTTGCAAGAGAAAATGTTAGGCATGCTTGTATTATTTGCGAAGTTCCTTCTGGAATATGAGGAACTCCGAAAAATTTGTGAAAAAAATGGAATGAACGGACAATGAAACCCAAGGGCTCAAGTAGAAAGAAAATGTCTTGAAAATGATGATGGCAACAAATGTGCAAATGTGCTTGACACAATGGATGGATGGATGGATTGTGATGAGAGTTCTAAGAGCCCCAGTAAAATTATAAAAATAGATAATAAGATTACAGAATGTTTCCACAGATTTTTGGAGTCCCCTTTGTGGGGGTTAATACTTTTATGCTTCAGGAGTGATCTCAGCAAAAGTAATGGATGCGCTCTGAACGAACAATCCCTTTAAAACATCGAATTATAAGAATCCATGTCTTGACTCTTTGAGGATAGATTTATTGAGTACTTATTGTCATCCATTAAAATTCCTTCTTTCTCACTGGAGGAGACAAACAATAGACAAATAGACCACTAATATGTATGGCAAGCCCATTTGTAAGTGCTAACTTTAATATCTCTTTAGGTATTAGATTCTGAATGATTATAGGGTCTCTGATTGAATATATCGTATCTGACGACATTTTCCCAGTCAACAACTTGTCTTTTTCCCCTTTCTGGTAGTCTCTTGATGAGCAAAAGGCTGATATTTTTAACAAGTTCCATTCATTTGTCTTTTGCCATTTATATTTACGGTAGTTAAGCACAGTTTTAAATAAACAAAACCGCAGCAGGCTCAAAGACCAGAGCAAACACTCGTTATCACCAAGTCACTGCCAACTCACTGCAATTCTCTGTGTTACAGGGGAGAACTTTTCCTCAGGTTCTATTAGGTTAACGTTTTTGAAAGGAAATTGCCCGCTATGACTTCGGTGGGGATGTTGGAGGTATTGTACAGACAGTCCTTGGTTTATGTTTTTTTCAAAAATTAATCATAGACTCCAATGACTTTTATTTCATTTTCTTTGAAGCTAGCTTGTGCGTCACAAAAGAATTAAAGACATTTTCACTTGTACTTCTCCTTTGAGAACCACTCAGACCAAAATTTTATGGTTTAATGGGTAATGCATGTCTAATGGGTAACGCATCTGGAGGGGTTTGGAAACAATGGCCATTCTATCTTTTACAAAATGATAATTTTATTAATTTTTATTATTATTGATTTACCCCTTTAGTTTGTGGAATGCGGCACACACAGAAAAATATACAATAAGCAGTTGGACAGCTCACTGTATCAAAACAGTGTTAACCTTGAGTTTGGCAGTGGAGTGCAGGCTACACCATGCAGAGACCGTAGTTGTGACACTGACTGCTCAGTGAGAGACACCTGGGAGCCTTTCCCTGTCTTGGGAGGAGGTTTACCTATTAGAATCACTCTGTCATGAGTATTTAGAATCACTTTGTCATGAGGGGACATCTTGATACTGAAAAGGTTATAATTAGTTTTCATAGTATTTTGGCCACAAGCTTACTCAGACTTACTGAATCACTGGACACAGACCAAGTGCCACTCAGAACTCAGATCACTGCCATTGAGCAAGCTTGCATCTAATTCTAGCCCCAACCAAAGAACAATTAGTTTTTGTAGCATGGCCCTGGTTGATGCTCACCCTCACGAAGAAATCAATAAAGGTATAGGTGCCAAGGAAACGCATGGTGAGGAGACTAGCTGGTGCCTGTCTTTTCAACAGGAAGAGTGTCTAGCTTGTTAAAGGCTTGCTTTCAAACAAGTGTTATCTAAGTGAGACATCAATAAGTCCGCAGGGAAGAAGCACACCAGCTTGTGTTACTCAAGGATTGTAGCAAATACAATAAGAATCCATAGGAGGGAAGGGTATTAGGGCTTATATTGTGAACGCCTGGTGTGCAGAAGGCTGTGGAAGACAGTGGAAGCCCACAACTCATTTGCAAGGTTCTCACCTAGACCAAGCCTCCGGTGAATCCCCTCCAGTTAGAATTGAGCGATACCAACAGCCTTGAGATAAGACAGAGAGCAGATTTAAGGGCATTCTGGCAGATGCAGTTAGGTTAAATTGTGATGTCTTAGAATTTGATCTCCCTTTGACCCATTCTAAATTTGTATCAGTTTAAATCAAGTGATGGGAAAATAGACATGGTTTTAGCCCCTGGGGAAGCCCCTATGAACATGCACAGGCTGTGAGCAGCCTTAGTGTCATGCAGAATGCATGGAAAGTGGGTAGCTGCAGATGCAGTTAGGTTAACACTTAGCACTCTATCATTTGATTTCCCTTATGGTCTATTTTAAAGTTGTATCTGTTCTGCTTTGGTATTGTTATTTTTTGACTGTTTTTCTCTATATGAAATCTAGGATAGGTAAATCTACAAAGGCAGTAACTGGATTAACTGCATTCCTTGGGAGATCCCTAGCAGGCGAGGTTGGGGATAGTGGGAATATATTAAGAATTGGTATAAGAATGAAGAAAATGTTCTAAAAAGTAAAATTCTCCTTGATATACTCAAGCTATTGAATTGTATGACATATGAATTAAATGTCCCAAAATATTGTCAGTTGTGATTTTGGTACTTACTCTTTAATAAGGCAGTGTAGGGGGTGGACCTGTATGGGACTTACCTGAACAGGGCATCCCTGTTGAATGTCCACACAGGGAAAGTCTGAGCCTCTCTCCTTTCTCCTGGATCTTTGCACAGCCCTGGCATCCAGCTCAAGTGCTTCTGCTCCCTGTAAAGCGTCTCTTAGGATAGAAGCTGCTTTGTAGATGTACATTTCTCTCTACATTTATTTTCCCCCAAAAAATTGAAGTGAAAACCCCTGATACTTCGCTTGAGTCATTATTTTTCCATTTTAAAAATTATCACATCAGACCTTTGATTTGACAAAAGTAGTCATTGTTTATGGAACGAAGTGACTTTGAACCTGAAGGTTAGTGGTGGTCTGAAAACACTCAGGAAAGAAGCCTCGCACTTGCTTCTATAAAAGTTATACGCCAAAGGGATCAGGTATAAGGCATCATAAGATATAGATATAGATTAGATGTAGATGTAGATGTAGATGTAGATATAGATATAGATATGGATATGGATATGGATATAGATATAGATACAGATGATATAGATGTAGATAGATATACAATAGTGAATGCAGAGTGGAAGTGCAGAGTGCAGAGTGGAGTGGAGTGCAGAGTGGAGACCCAAAGCCCATTCATCGGCCACTGGAGATCTCCTCACAGAGGGGTTTAGGGGAGGAGATGGGTCAGTCAGTGGGCAATGTAGTACCAATGAAGAACACAGCTTTCCCCCGGATACTGGATGCTTCCTCCCCACAACTACCATGATCCGAATTCTACCTTGCAAGACTGGATAGGGCAGAGGTTGTACACTGGTGTATATGGGAGCTGGAGGCACAGGGAATCCAGGGTGGATGATATCTTCAGGACCAGGGGTGTGAGGGGCAATACTGGGAGGGTAGAGGGTGAGTGGGTTGCAAAGGGGGAACTGATTACAAGGATTCTCATATGACCTCCTCCCTGGGAGATGGAAAACAGAGAAGGGGGTGAAGGGAGATGCCGGATAGGGCAAGATATGACAAAATAATAATCTATAAATTAAAAAAGGGCTCATGAGAGAGGAGGGAGCGGGGAGGGAGGGGAAAAAGGGACTTGATGCAAAGGGGTTAAGTGGAGAGCAAATGCTTTGAAAATGATTAGGGCAAAGAATGAACAGATGTGCTTTATACAATTGATGTATGTATATGTATGAATTGTGATGAGAGTTGTATGAGCCCCTAAAAATGTTAAAAAAAAAAAAAAGTTAGACGCAGGAGAGGTCTATGGGCAGTTCCATTCCTGCAGTCTCTGTGAGCAGGAATTCACTGGTATTGCAATATCTCTTTTTTCTGGTTTGTTTTGATTTAATGTTTTAACTTGATATTTGAGCTGATGGTGTTATGCTTCCTGTGAGATTTTTGGCTTTTCGTTTACTTTGGTTCGTGTCACATCCATTGTGCTTGCCATCTTTTTCCAACTCACTGCTTTGCACAGGTTTCTCCAGAGTCAGCTTGCTCTTCAGGTTGTCTTAGCAGAACATGCCCTGAGGCAGGCAGGGACAGCAAGATGCTGCCACTCACTCTGGTCCTCATGTCCCTGTTGCTCTGGGTCGCTGACAAGAGTCTCAATTCCTCTAGTGTACTATCCATAGAACTGATTATTGAATTTAAGATATAATACGTAAGGATGGTTATTTCCAAAATGAACCCAAACGTGTGCTGATATGTAATATCACTAGCTGTTTTTTGTATCGGTGGTATATTTTAATGTGCTTGTGGTAAAGTGTGTGTCTATATATGTATGTGTGGCATCGAAGGAGTTGTGTTGCTCCACTTCCCATTTTACTGGCCTGTTCTCCTCTCCCTACCCCTCCAGAAATATTTCATAGTTTTCCCATCTCCTTCCCACTCATTAATAATCAGTTTCCTCTTTCAACATGTCCCATTGAAACCCAAGCTTAAGTTAGCAACTGACCGAAACCTTATTTTTAATTTCTTTCTTTCTTTTCTTTTTCTTGTTACTGGATATGTTGTTGACCTCTGACTCATGCACATTGATGCAGACTATGGTGAGCCAGAGAATGTCATTAACTGTCTTTTTACATGAAGATCTCCAGGCCTTTCTATCTGGTCAGCTGGAGTCTGAAAGCACTGCTGATTCCTATTCAGCCTCAGAGCCATACGCATAGAGGAAGTGTGGTAAGAGTGGTCTACTGGTCCCCAGCTTTGGGCTCAAACAATAATTGAGCCCATTATTGTTGATGACACGATAAGTATTTCTATCAAACAGAGAGGACACTGATTGGCAAAGAAATTCATGGCTCCTGGGTCTCCTGGGAGCCAGCCAGAGCTCTTGGCACCTGCTGAGGAGGATCTCTTTATTGGAATCTAAAATGAGAGGCATACAAGAAAAATCGAAAGAAACTATGCAGGTCCACAGGCTTGACTGGTTGACATGAGAATGTATAGGCAAACCTACAATTTTATTCTGGAATTATCCTCCTATTAAGGTATATCTTGGATTTTAAATGCAGTATAAAATAGATGTTATAAGCAACACAGGACTGTCATGTTTCCTAGCAAAACATTATTGTGTGTGGATCTTTTTTCCAGCCTTGATTATTACAGCATCTATGCATGACCCCTGTGTGTCCATCATTGCAGGTTCAAGCCAGCAGAGGGCACACACAGCTCCAGAACTACAGATGTCTCCAGGGGGAGAGGGTCCCCATCAACCTCAGGACCAGGGAGAGCTTAGGTTATACTGACTGGAAACAGGAACTTGCCTTGCACTAATATAAGCAAAGACAGATTCAAAGTATTACATTTGCCACACCTCCCAGGTGGATGTGGTGCTCACCTAGTTCTCTTACACCTGGTCTATAGCACTTTTTATGCATTATCAACAACCTTATGAACAAAGATACGACTACAGCCCAGTACTGTTTTCCAACAGCAAGATAGACTCTCATAGTCATATGACCCTAAATAAGAATATTAAACTCCTACCAAGTCAGGGGCAAGTGTCTCTGATGTTTGTCATTAAGTCCTTTTTCAGTAACTGCCACAGAGACTAATGTCTCTTGTTTAGTGCATGTGGTTTGGCTCTATCATTAAACTGAAGGTTTACATGTCAGTCACACCCAGCAACTCCACAGAAGGAACGCCTGCCAATCTGCTTCCATGAAAGTGACGGCTAAGAAACCTCGTGGAGGAACTGATTCTGTACTCCCACGATTACCCCAAGTGTGCACAATCAGGGTCACAACTCCCCACAACACGCAAACACACACACTTACTCATTCTGTTGCTGAGCAAATTACCTGGTTCTTTAGAGCAGCCCCCTAGGGTTTCCTAGCATGTCATCTTCCTGGGAGCACTTTGAAAGGTCTTTTCTCAAGGGGGACACTGCAAGTTTCAAGCCCTTTTCCTGCAGTAAGTTGCTGATTAATTAACCAGGATGGCTCCTTAACCCCAGCATGTTTGAATCAGAGATTTGCCTTTGAAAGAATGAGTGCAGCTGAAAGAAATGGAGAGAGGGGGTTAGGGGAGAACAAAAGTGTGTGGGTGTATTCAGAGGAGGGTGGAATCTTTAGTAGGATTAGCTAAAATGTCTTTGAGAGACACCAGGATCAATGGAGGAGGGAGAAGAAGCAATAGAGGAATAATGGTTTCTAGCAGGGAAATGTTGAATGAAGGCCATGAGCTTGGTATTTCAATGGTCCAATGTTGAAAGATGAATCCAGAAAAAAAGAAAAATACCAGGAAAGAAAAACAAATTTAATATAAACATGCAATACCCCAAAAGATCCAGGAACTACCGGGTTGATCCTGATATAGGGGGATAGAATTAGTCTGCCATTCACCAGTGCTGGACACCTGACCTGCTTTGGGATCTGGTCTGCTGACTTGGTTTGCAGAAAAATCCATGTGTAAGAGGCACCCCGCCCTCTTTGCAGTAAAATTCAATTTTCAACTTAAGGATGTGCTAATTCAGCAAGTTTGAAAGAACTAAAACATCTGGGCAGGGCATGTTTTTTAGATATGGAGCTTGGGACCTTGGGGACAGTGGCTGGATGCCTCCCATTTCTGAGGAGCGGGCCCCTGTGTCCCATACGGAAGTTCTCTGTTCATTGTAACTGACCTGATAAACATTCTCTCACCTTGCCACACAGATGAGGGAATCTAACTTGCTTTCCTTTTACCGAATTTGGTAAAACTTTAACCTCACTGTGTCCCTCTGCCAGGGACGTGCAGAAACAAACTTAGAACTTCTCCAGTCACCCTAATCTTTGAGTTTGGCTAAAACAGTGACAGGCATCTTGAACCTTATCAACAGGACGGGGGTCAAAGGGTGAAAATTAATTGCACATTTCTCCAGACCACTCTTGGGATCTATCCAGGTGAAAATTCGTGGTCCCTGATTAAAAGCTTTTCAAAAAGACACTGGAAGAGATTTACACGTTTTTATTTTTCAAAAATCTCCCGTTAATGGAGGCTCAGAAGAAGCCACATCTCTAACTGAAAACACCCCAGGAGATTGGTCAGGCGATGCAGCCTCCTGCACAGACAGGGGAAGCATGGAGGCTGGTGGTTGAGCAGAGAGGAAGCAGCTGGTGCAGTGGAGACTCCCCAGCCAGAACCTACGGGAGGTTTCTGTCCGAGGCTGAATCACTGTGGGTGGAGTGCTATAACCCTGCATACAGTAATAATCTGCCACATCTTCAGGCTGCAGGCTGCTGATGGTGAGAATGAAGTCTGTGCCTGACCCACTGCCTCTGAACCTGTCAGGGACCCCAGGTTGCAGGGAGGTTGCCAAGTAGATGAGAAGCCTGGGAGCCTGTCCTGGTTTCTGCTGGTACCAGGCTACGTAGCTACTAACACTCTGACTGGCCTTGCAGTTGATGGTGACGGTCTCTCCTGTAGACGCAGCCAGGGAGGCTGGAGACTGGGTTATCACGATGTCCCCACTGGCACCTGCAACACAAATGAGCAGTGAGCAGACAGACACACACTTTGACATGGGTGCTTTGAAATACGCTAGTTTAAGTACCCAGGAGCCTTCTTAGTGCTATATATGCCGCTCGTAATTGAATCCATTTCTGAAACGCTTTCATATCCCACTGTGCTTTAAAATGATTTTTATGTTCTACACAGATTGCTTCCGGAAAGAAGGGAGACAATTTTGAATTCCTCACCAGAGACCCAGAGCAACAGGGACACGAGAACCTGGGTGTGAAACACCATCTCGCTGTCCGTCCTGCCTGCGTGCTGCAGCTCAGCTCACTCTCCAAAGACCCTGTTTATAGTCTGAGTAGTCAGGCTGCCTGCAGAGTCTATGCAAAGCAGTCAGCTGGCTTCAAGCAGTGCACATGGAAAACAGGTTGTGAAAGTAACCAGTGGAATCAAGGGCAAAAAATGTCAATACAGACAGCACAACGTCATGACCACAAAAGCCAACAAAGTCAATTTACAAGACCTGATAGCAACTTAGAAGCTCTAAGGCTGCACACATTCAGAAGATTCAGTTTAAAATGAAAATTATTTTATAGGTGTTCATGTTGCACAAATGCTGAGCTAGGTTCTCTAGATCAACAACCTTAGTGAAATCATAAAAAATATAGAAAAATAATAAAGAATTGAATAAAGGCAGGGAGGGAGGGGTTCAGGAGCTGTGAGATGAAGGACAGAGAAGAGACGGTAAGGGAGAAAGAGAAAGAAGGGAGGGGAAGTAAGGAGACACAAAAAATGGTGAAGATTTGGCTCAAAGTTTTCAAACTACCCTGCTGCGTTTGTGATGAAATATGTTCCTTAAGTCCGTTGTATATATTCCAATATGATAAGTCCTCCATTAATGAGCCATTGTACTAAAAGGAATTGGTCAATACTCAAACATTTGAAGAAAAAACATAAGATCAAGAATCAATGACATTGAAGGAAGAAGTCCAAATTGCTCAGAAGGAATTATAAATACACATTCCAGGAATTGATAGAATACCGATTGAAATGATTCAACAAAGTAATTTAACATTGGAAGGACTCACTCACTTATGTCAAGAAATTTTAAGAGAGCTACCTGAGTAACCAACTGGAAACAAAGGCCCATTTCAAAGATAAGTGACCTGACACAATGTGGAGATTATAAAATTACATATATTATTATCATCAATATCCACCTGCAGGTAAAGCTTGGTTGAAGATAAATTTTTAAATGCAGGAGTACCCTTCCTGAGATTCAAGCTGGGTTCAGAAGGGGATATAGGTGGATGTCTATCATTGCTGAAGAAATATGGTTCTTGGCTGAAAGCAGAGACTGTCAGAGAGATGGTTGCTTGTGCTTTACTGATGATGCAAAGACTTCGACTGTGTTGATCATAACAATCTATAAATAACGTCTTGAATGGGAAGTCCATAACACTTTAATTGTGCTCATGAAGAATCCATACATGCACCGTCAGGCAGGCATTCAGAAAGAACACGGGAATATTGTGTGGGATTTAAGGTGCCCATCTTGGCTTGGCTATGCATACTCAAAGCAATCAGTAAGTTGAAAGCAAATCACAGACAGTGGATGTGAAACTTACCAATATAAATTAAGAATTAAAGTTATAACATTAGCCTAAAAGACCCAGGAGTGTGCTTAGAAGCTCAAATAGCAACTTAAAGAAATAGAAATCCAGGCCATTCCTAGTGATGAAAACCCCATGCATACAACTGCTCGGTGGGGCTTCCTTGACTGTAACCTTTATAGAAGTAGACCACCTGAGTCTCTCAAGGTGAAGTCACAGCACCAAGCTTTAGGTAGCCATTATGTAGTCAGTAGTTTCTGTTTTAATTGAAGAGCATTTTTAAATGGCTTCGGGTCCATAAATGATGGATTAGTTTCCTCAAATCAACTACCTGATGAAACATTTTTAATGATAGAGATAAATAACTAAAGAAAGACAGAGTATGGGTTCAGTTGGCTTGATTTTTAATAAAAATATATAGCTAGAAGATGTCTGATTATTAGCTCGGCATACAGATTAAATATCTATGAACAGCGGATGCAACGTTAACGCACACTTGTCCTGATTTTAAACCATGAAGTAGTCCCTTATTCTTTTCTTACAACTGTCTCTTAATTCCCATACGGGTTCCTGGTGAAGTGAAATGGTTCCTCATGAAATGAAGTGTCCTGTCATTCCCATTGTTCTCAAGGCTATCCAGGGTTTCCTATGATCCACATAGTCAGATGCTTTGGTGTAGTCAAGAAACACAAGGAAACGTCTTCCTGGTAATGCCTGATTTCAGCCAAGATCCAGCTGATGTCATCAATCGCTGCCCTTGGTCAACATTCTCTTCTGAATCCAGCCTGAATTTCCAGCAGTTCCCTGTCAATGTACTGCTGCGACTGGTGTTGAATGATATTCAGTAAAATTTTACTCACAAGAGATATCAATGATAGTATTTTATATTTTGAGCATTCTGTTGTGTCAGCATCCATTGGAAATGGGTATAAATCTGGATCTCTTCCAATCAGTTTCCCCAGTCGCTGTCTTCGTGCCATAAACAAGTGTATGCTTCCAGGGTTTCATCGCCTTGTGGAAACCTTTCGATTAGTCTTTCATCAATTTCTGGACCAGTTCTTATGGTTAATGCCATCAGCTTCACTCAGACTTCTTCCGTCAGTCCCATTGGTTCCTGCTACCTCTTGAAAAGGCTGAATGTGGACTAGCCACCGTATGTTCTCTTCATCTTTTGATGATTTCTTCATCATACAATGTTTTACCATAGAATCATTCAATATTGCAAATCTGAGTTTGATTTTTTTCTTTAGCTCATTCAGTGCACGACATACTGAGCATATTCTTCCATTTTGACTTCCTACTTCTACGTCAATGAACATTACCGTATAATATTGGACTTAGCTACTATAAAATTTAGAGCAAGTTTGAGAGTCTCCGCTGACATCCACTTCAGACATGTCTTCTTTCCTGTCTTTTTAATGACCTTTGCTTTCTTATTGTATGATGTTTTTGATGTACTCCCTCCAACAGAAGAATATTTTGTTCTAATAATCTGACACTCTGAGATGCTCACCTTCCTGTGATCACTGACAACAAAACTCATGCGTAAGCAAATGTGGTGAAGAAAGCTGATGATGCCTAGCTATCAAAAGATATAGCATCTGGGGTCTTAAAAGCTTAACGATAAACAAGTGGCCATGTATCTGAGAAGCAACAAAGCCCACTTGGAAGAAGCACACCAGCCTGTGTAAGCATGAGGTGTCAATGGGATCATGGATCAGGCATCAAAGACCTAGAGCAAAAAAATAATAATGTGAATTGGGTAGCGGGGGGGTGCAGATTGGAGCCCCAAATCCAATCTGTAAGCAATTAGACATTCCCTTACAGAAGGGCTGTGGGGAGAAGATGGGCCAGTCAGTGTGCAGTATACCACTGATGAAACACACAGCTTTCCTCTGGTTCTTTAATGCTTCCCCCCACCACTAAAATGACCCTAATGCTACCTTAAAAATCTGGCTAGATAATTTATACCTCGTTATTTTGTCATATCTTGCCCTATCCGGAGTCTCCCTTCCCCCCTTCTCTGCTGTCGCTCTCCCAGGGAAGAGGTCACATGTGGATCCTTGTAATCAGTTCCCCCTTTCCAACCCACTCACCCTCCACTCTCCCAGCATCGTCCCTCACACCCTTGGTCCTGAAGGTATCATCCACCCTGGATTCCCTGTATCTCCAACCCTCATATGTACCAGTGTACAGCCTCTGTCCTATCCAGCCCTGCAAGGTAGAATTCGGATCATGGTAGTTGGGGGGAGGAAGCATCCAGGATCTGGGGGAAAGCTGTATTCTTCATCGATACTACCTCACACCCTAATTAACCCATCTCCTCTCCTAAACCCCTCTATGAGGGGATCTCCATTGGCCGACACTTGGGCCTTGGGTCTCCACACTGCACTTCCCCCTTCATTTGAGGGAGGGGGGAATGGGGAGGGAGGGGGGAGGAAAGAGGACCTGATGCAAGGGGCTCAAGTGGAGAGCAAATGCCTTGAGAATGATTGGGGCAGGGAATGTATGGATGTGCTTTATACAATTGATGTATGTATATGTATGGATTGTGGTAAGAGTTGCTTGAGTCCCTAATAAAATGTAAAAGAAGAAAAGAGAAAAAAATGATTAGGGCAAAGACTGTACAGATGTGCTTTATACAATTGATGTATGTATATGTATGAACTGTGAAAAGAATTGTATCAGCCCCAATAAATTGTTAAAATAAAAAAATTTTTAAAAAAAATCTGGCTAGAACACAACATGTACATGGGTAGAGATAAGGGCTGGAAACACAGGGAATACAGGCAAATAAACTCCTCACAACCAATGTTGAGAGTAGCCACACCGGAGGTGTAAGTGGAAGGTGAGGGGAGAAAAGGAGAAGCAATCACAATGACCTATCTATAACCCCTTCCCAGAGAGATGAACAGCATACAAGGGGGTAAAGGGAGACATCAGACAGTGCAAGACATGAAAAATAATGATAATTTATAAATTATCAAGGGTTCATGAGGGTGGTATGAAGGGTGAGGGAGGGGGAAAATGAGGAGCTGATACCAAGGGCTCAAGTAGAAAGAAACAGATGATGGCAACATATGTACAAATGTGCTCAACACAATGGATAGATGTATGAATTGCTATGAGTTGTACCAGCCCCCAGTAAAATGATTTTTAAGAGGGTTTTACTCAACTTACTTCAGTGCTTTTGTTTGTGGTGGCTGCTGTCAAGTCGTTTTGGATTCATAACAAACCTATGAATGGAACCCTGCCCTGTCCTGCATCATCTCCACACTTGTGGTTCTGCTCGAGCCCATGGTCGTGTGTCAGCCCATCTCCTGAAAGTCTTCCTTCCTCTTTGCCATAATTGCCCACAAGTAGAGGCTCAGAAGAAGTCACATCGCTTAGTTCTTTCTAGACACTTCAAGATATTAATCATCACTGACCCATAGCGCTATGAGCGACAACACTGGAGACAATATGGAAATTTTACCCAATCTGACCCCACTATATGAAACACGAAGGGCATGCAACAGAGCAGCAAAGGGATTAAACCAATGAAGTTCCCAAGGAATCCCAAAAATAGACTTTGGGTGAAGGACGTGCACCTCAACAAACTCAATCTGAATACATTCATAAAGGTCAACAGACAGACATGGAACTACATATAGGCTTTTCTTTTTTGTTGATGGCTTTGTTTTTGTTTTTCATGTCTATCTATATAAGATAAGCAGAATAAACAATCCTGAAGGGAAAGCAAGACCAATAGTTATTGAATTGCATGAAATGTAAACGATGTGCCAATAAAATTGTTGGAAAAATAATCAGTAAATAAACCTTAGAATCATAAACATCATCAATAACAAATAGAAACCATGGGGGACAGTGGAGAGAGGGAGGTGGGGAAAAGGAAGGAGGAAGCCAACAAACCTAGGGACAGGGAAAAATGATCTAAATTTGATGGCAAGGAGGACATAGGATGCCAGGTGGGCTTGATCATGTGCAATGTAGTTGAAAGGAATTAATGAAAGAAAGCTGAATAAAGGTTGAGCATGACAGTGGGAGAAGAGAAAAGTAAAAGGAAATAGATGAAAAAGCTACAAGGCAAAGGACATGTATAGAGGTATAAATAAAGACAAATAGATATGCAAATATATTTAGATATAACAATCGGGACATAGATCTATGTACATATATTTTATATTAAATATTAAGGTAGTAGGTGGACATTGAACCTCTACTTAAGTACTCCTTCAATGCAAGAACACTTTGTTCTAATAACCTGGCATTATGTGATGCACACCTTCCAGCATGGTCACTGAAAACAAAATGGATGCATAAGCAAAGGTGGTGAAGAAAGCAGATAGTGCCCAGCTATCAAAAGATAATCGCATCTGAGGTATTAAAGGATTGAAAATAAACAATCAGTCATGTAACTGGAGAGAACAAAGCCCAAGGCAACACACTAACCAGGGTCATCATGAGGTATCAATGGGACCAAGTATGAAACATCAGAAGACCCAAAAAAATCATATATGAACAAGGTAGTGGCGGGGGTGGGGAGGTGGTAGTGGAGAGCCAAAGCCCATCTGTTGACAATTGGACATCCTCTCACAGAAGGGTCACAAGAAAGGGACGAGTCAGCCAGGATGTACTATAGCAGCGATGAAACATTCCTCTGGCTCTTTAATGCTTCCTCCCCATCTCCCCAATCATGACTCCAGTTCTACCTTTAGAATCCAGTTAGAACAAGCCATGTACACTTTTACAGATAAGAGCTCTCAATGGTCAAAATCCAGACAGATAAACCCCTCAGCAACAGTAATGGGAGAAGTAATACCATTAGGTAGAAGGAAAGTGGGGGGAGAAGGGAGAACTGATCACAATGAACAACAGAAACATGGGTAAAAGCAGACAGCAGTCAGTGTAAGATGGGAAAATAATAATAATTTATTAATCATCAAAGGTTCATGAGGGTGGAGTAGGGAGCAATAAAATGAGGAGCTGATACCAAGGGCTCAAGTAGAAAGAAAATGTTTTTAAAAGGATGATGGCAACAATTTTGCAAATAGGCTTGACAGAATGGATTTATGGATTGTTATAAGAGCTGTAAGAACCCCCAATAAATTTATTTAAACATTAAAAACATAGGGATCAGAAGATGCAGTCTCTGGAACAGACAGAGGCACCATGCATATTCAGGGGTGAACAGGAAGGAAAATGCTGGTGCAAATGCAGGCTCACCAGCCTCAATCCCTTGGGGGGAGGTTTGTATTCTAGACTGAAGCACTATGAGAGGATAGTTATTATCCTGTTGAAAGTAATATTTTACCACATCTTCAGCTGCTCCTAGTGATTGTAAAGCCGGTACCAGACCCACTGCGCTGAACTAGCGGGGAACATCCAGAAGGGTACCCTGCAGATGAGAAGCCCGGGCGCTTGTTCTGCTTTCTGCTGACACCATTTAAGTCGCTGTACACACTCTCAATGGACTTGCTGTTACGGTGACTGCTTCTCCTGGAGATGCAGCCGAAGAGACTGGAGACTGAGTTAGCATGATGTCCCCATGTGTACATGTATCACAAAGGAACAATTATCAGGTGTATGCACTTTATCATAGCTACATTAAAATATACTACATTAAATGGAAAGAAGCCTTCTTATTGGTACACATAGCACCCATAATGGAGCCGTCTTTGAAATAGCCATCATATCCCATTATATCTGAATGCCATCTTTTCCATTCCATGCAACTTCTGCGCTAAAAAATGAAGACGCTTTTGCATTTCTCACCAAAGACCCAGAGGAACAGGGACAGGAAGACCAGGATCAGAGGCACCACCTTGCTGCCCTGCCTGCCAGCTGCAGATCAGCTTCTCTGCATAAGCCCCATTCAGACAGTTTGAGCGAGAATCTGTGCAAACCAGTCCGTGAGCTACTGAGCTACCAAGCGCACTAAGTACATGGAAAGCAGGCTGGGAAAGCAGCCAGTGGAAACCAAGAGCTAGCACTATCAGCACAGAAAGTGCAACTCCCTGGCTACCAATGCCAACTAAGTGCATCTAGAAGCTCTATGATTGCACATGGCTATGCAATATAGTGGAGCACTTCTATTTTAAAATTTTTAAAACATTTTAAATGGGTTTACGCCCTGTAAGTTATAGCTAGAATCGTTAGATCAAGACTCTGATGAAATAATAAAAATGATGGGAAAAAATAACAAAAGACCCACAGATGGAAGGGAGAGGGAGTTTCCAGGAACGATGGGATGGTGACAAAGGGGATGAAGAGAGGCTAGTGGGAGAAAGGGACGGGAAACTAGGGGGATTCAGCAGAGAAGAGGTAAAATAGGGAAGTGGGCACAGTACTGTTTCAGACCCCATGGCTGTATTTGCAATGTTAGACATGGCCCTCAAGTCAGTTACATACATTCCAATATCCTGGGTCCCTCCATTAAGTTACATGTCCTTGAGGAATAGGAATTTTGTTGCTGATGTTACTATAGAGGGAAAGATTATGTTAAACAAATATAGGAGCACGTGTATCTAGGAACCACTGATATAAAAGTCCAATCTTAAAGACGCATCATAAATCTGTAGAAAAAAATTAAAGTAATGTAATGGAAATGTTTAATTATTGGGCTGTAATCAATAAGGTCCGCAGTTTGAAACCACCAGCCATTCCTTGGGAGGAAGAGGGGACTTTTATTCCCATAAAGAATTGCAGTCTTGGTCACATGTTGAATCACTTTCCCCACCCTGCCACACACTGAAGAATCTCACTGTTGAACCTTTACCACTGTCTGAATTCTCTTACGTTCTCTGCTTAGTAATATTGTGCTTTCACTATATCTATTTGATTGTCTTTTTAATTCTGTCACACTTCATGTTGAAGAGAGAGAGCTGCCTTGGTGTCATTTTACGGTTTAGAAAATGTTCTTAGCTGATATGGACAGGTAATATATATTCAGTATTTTTACCCCTATTCTTCAAAGACCTTCTGGTACTTCAATAGTTTTTACTGATAAGTCAACAACTAAGGAGGTGATGCTCAGAACAAGAGCTAAGTGAAAGACACATTCATCCTCCTCCCTCCAACTGCCGAGAGCATCCTCTTTAGCGTCTCACCAGATCGATGCAAATTTGGGAGTAGAGGTTTTGCACATACTTTGGACCAAGGAAGTTTTCTGAAAATTCACTATTGACATTGCTTTCAAATCCAAAGACTTGAACCACAGTCCCTGCATCAGTGCAGGTTTGCTTCCTTTTTTCTTCTTTCCCTCATTGGCTCCATTTCCATAAAGTATCCTCATAGTTACAGACATGGGCATTTTTAGAAGTTACCCACTTCTGTTTGTTTGTTGCATATTCAAGAACTGCTGACACCCTTCCCACCTTCCCAAAACAGAGGGAACCTCAGCCTCCTTGGACTGACCCCTGAACCTCCCAGAAGAGTTCACGAGTACGGAGTTATAAACAGCAGCAATCAGGTTTGGGGCCTCCCCAGTGAGTAGGATCCTTCCATTCTACTGCACGTAAAGGCTAGCGGCTATCTCTCTAGGCTGGCACACCTCCGGAACTGCTTCCCTTCCCCTTTCTCCTTCCCTCATCCCTTTCTCGTTTAGTACTTTACCTCGTGCCTGCTCCCTGAGCTTGCCAATGGCTCTCAGGTCAGGATCAAACAGACTATTCATATGTAAGGGTGATAGTGACTTTAAAGAACAGATCCAGAAAGAATATCAGATAACTCCATACCCAACTACCATACAAGAACTCTGGTACCTAGATTTCTCCTTTCCCCTAAAGTCCTTAGCAGATGCTCTAGTGAGCAGCCTTTCTATAGGGAAGCTAACCCATAGGGATGCCTTTCCCAAACTCACCTCCTGGGAGATGATGACACAGCCACCTGGGATGAGATGGTAGGAGGCATTTCCTACCAGTAAGTGCCCTCCTGACGTCCCATCCTGCCTCAGACTATCATAATCAGCTACTTGTCTCAGGGACCTCAACCACGGGCCTTGGGCACCAGCCCTTGGTGTGCAGGCTGAGCTGATGCCTAGTGCCAATCTGACCTGTGCCTTTATGGTTTCAGCATCTCAGACACTAACTTGCTTCTTTGTCTTGATGGCTTTTTCTTGTTGAAAAGTCATCTTCCATTGCTGAAGTAGTAGGGCAACACGCAGACTGCTTCTCTCAGTCCCCCACTCGTTCAGAGCGAGGCTGTGAGCAGTAGGAGTGAATGCACTAGGAGGAAGTTTGGTAGGGATACAAAGAACAGAGATGCCGACTTCTGCACTCAGTTCTTAACTTTGTCACTGAACCTTACAGAAAGGAGACAACGCCTGGGTGGAACAGTAGGACAGCATGCTGACTGCGTTTTTATTTTTTGCCCCCGTTCTGTTGCACATTTCTTCCTGTTTGGTGGAAATAAGAAAGTGTGTGGTTCGTTCCCAGAGCCCAAAAGAAAGAGCACGCAAACTCACTGCATGACAAAGAGCTGGTTGGCATTCAGTCATTTCAAGAAGTTGTGTATGACCATGAACTCGTGGTACCAACGATCTCCTGGGCAACCTCTGTGCTCCCAGCATGCATTCATGAGATGCAGGTCTTGTTTCCAACCGGTGATGTCAGGGATAGAGATACAGGGATTCTTTCTGGAGAAAGGTCCCATGAATTCTTCACCTTGAAGCAGTGGTTCTCAACCTTCCTAATGCCACGACCCATTAATACAGTTCCTCATGTTGTACTGACCCCCAAGCATAAAATTATTTTGTTCCTACTTCTTAACTGTAATTTTGCTGCTACTACTATGAATCAGAATGTAAATTGTAATGTGTTTGCTGATGGTCTTAGGTGACCCCTGTGAAAGGGTCATTGGATCCCTAAAGGGGTCACAACCTACACTTTGAGAACCGATGCCTTAAAGGATCATCTTTATATTCTCTGGGGCTTCTTGAAAGACAGAGACAAAGTATTTTATTAACATAAACTTATAGCTTCATTCAATTCAATGGTTTAAATATACTAAAAAGGGTAGTTTCATTAATCCTGTGGTAGGCTTGGTTTAGTAGAAAAACAAATCCAGTGGCATTCATATATGTGTAAGAAAGAGGTTGAAGAAAGAAATTCATGGGCACTTATATGTGCATAACAAAGAGCTTTATCTATAAGAGCAATTGAATATTGAGTAAATATCCCAGACCAGTTCTGATTAAGCCCATAAATATGATATTAGCCCATATGTCCAATACCAATCGATAAAGTCCTCTTCAGATCCATAAAACACAGGGCATGGCGCTGAATGAAGGAAGATGACAGACCAGTGGGTGAGTATAAGCATCTCAGTGTCAGCACATGGCTTCTCCGGCTCCATCAGCCTCTCTCCATGTGTCTACTCCACAGGGATCTCTCCCAGGGAGTGAGCACATGTCCTGCCTCCAACGAGCTATGTATCTGCTTAGCGTCTCCAAATGAGGTCACCAAGCTCTTACGTGATTGACAGGCGAAACGCCACCCCTTCACTCCTAAATCTCAAACTGTCAACAGATTATGTAACTACCACAGACCACCCCTTGTCACTTTAACACTTTCACACAACTCTATAGCCATATATAATTCTCAAAAAAAGTAAATAAAATTATACCTGTACCTAACAGGACAAAACTAAAATACAAGCAATTCAATATGTGCCACCCTCATTTAAACCTAACATTCTATACGTGAACAAAACAAAACTATCCAATGCCCAACAATTGTAGTTAAGTAACACCTGTACCTTAACCCTATAATCCTATTGATATATTTCCCCACCTATGAAAAATGTATGTAAGGCAACCACTTCATGCCTTTATCCTCCAATTTGGGGTATCCAATTTCTATACTGCCCATTTACATCAAGGCAGTGCTCTGAGGAGAATCTTCATTCCAGTTGGAACCTTGTGAAATCTGAATCCATAAGCAAAGTCAAATAAGGACAGGCCATCCATAAATTCTGCAGCAATATACACCAGTTCACAGGTTCAAATATCTTCTCTTCATCTGGTCAGGTTCTGTAATCTCAATGTGGGCTACCTCACTTAGCCTCACCAGGGTGCCCATTGTTCACCTCTCCTTTAAACCATGGACTGCTCACAAATTCTCAACAAGTCTAGCCCCCTTGTGCTAGGTGATGAACTTCAGACTAGTCAACCCGCTCTCGTCTTCTCCTCTAGTTCCTGGAAACCAGGTCCGCAGCGGTCAGTGGACAGACTCAAACTGTCTCTCTATTGTTGCATTTCTCCCACTTCCACCCAACAAGTGGATCCAGGTGGTCACCTAACAAGCATTTCATGTGGCAACAGGCTCCCTTTAGCATTCAGTCCTAAGAAGAGTTTTCTTCATGGCTTAGATTTTTTCCAGTTTCTGACAAAAACCACTAGTTAAACCTTCCAATATCTTAAGAGTTCCCCTTTTCCTCCTATCTATCAACAACAGTGCCTTAGGCAAGACTCTTGGAATACAAGCATCCTGAGTACTCCAAAGCACTGTGTGGGGATAATCTTTTCAGAGCCTTCTTTGCAGGCATGTCATAACCCAATTAAAGATTGAATTTTAATGTCTCAAGGCAAGTGGGCTGATAAGCTCTCTATTTTCATATTCCCCAAGAATCATTTCTATAAATCCTTATATCAACAATAATAAGCAGAGGAAAACAGTATAAACAAAGTGGAATCAGATACTAAACTCAATTCTTAAAAGAGTCAAGTTCAATCCTTATCTAGCTTATTTAAATCTTTATCTAAATTATTCTCTTTTTAAAATCATTTTATTGGGGGCTCATACAATTCTATCACACTCCATACATACATCCATTGTGCCAAGCGCATTTGTACCCTTGTTGCCATCATCATCCTCAAAACATTTGCTTTCTACTTGAGACCTTAATATCAGCTCCTCGTTTTCCCACTCCCTCCCCACTACCCGCTCCGTCATAAACCTTTATTCATTTATAAATTATTATTATTTTGTCATATCGTATACTGTCCGGTGTCTCCCTTCACTCACTTTCCTGTTGTCCATCCTTTAGGGAGGAAGTTATATGTTGATCCTTGGGATTGGTACCCCCTTTCTCCCCCACCTTCCCTCCACCCTCCAGGCATTGCCACGCTCAGCAACATTACTCTATTGATACAAAATATGGGATTAGGTTTCTGGCTGAATCATGCCAGAGCCAACTTTTCTGTCAGCCCCTTTGGCCTTCTGTCAGCCATTTTCACTATGCAGTTCTGAGAAATTCAAGAGACCATTTTGCCATATGAGCTCCAGATTCACATTTATCACAATCATTTTCATGAGTTAAAAGAGGAATAACAAAACCAACTACCAATAAAACGAATCAAAACTTTAACTGCCCCTATCCTTGCCAGAAAACAACACAGTAAACTGCATGGACATATCTGACCTCTGGCTAGCCAAAGAAGAAAAACTACCATCAGGAGCAGGTCATACAAGCACCCACTCTCCATTTTTATGATTTGTTTCTCTGGTACCCTACTACCAAGGTGGCATTATGTGTTAGTCTGGGTAGACTGGAGAAACAAATCCATAGGAACTCATATCCATATAACAAATTGTTATATTCATGAAACACATGCAATGACGCTGAAAGCAGGAAGAGCACAGACCAGTGGATGGGAAGACTTGTAAGCATCTCACTGCTGGAAGCATCTCACTGCTGGAAGGGGTCTTCCCATGGTTTCTCCAGCTCCAGATGTTTGGCTCCATCAGCCTCTCTCCATGAGTCTGTTCCACAGGGATGTCTTGCAGGGAGTAAGTGCATGTCCCGCCTCCAACGAGCTATTTATCTGCTTTGCACCTCCAAATGAGGTCATCAAGCTGCTACCTGATTGACAAGCTAACCCCTTCACTCCTAAGTCTAAAATTGACAACAGATTATGTAACTACCACAACAGGTTGAATACGATCCCTGTGCTTTTGTTGATATTGAAATTGACATGAAATTATGTACCTACCACATGTGTTTTTTTCTTTAGATAAGAGTAAATATATGTACACATACATTTCCTCCTCATTTTCAGCAAGCAAGATTATCCTACCTACCTTTCTCCAACTTCCTCTTCTCCCATATACCCCCAGAATCATTGGTCCCATTCTTTTCGTCTCTGAATTATTCATCCCACCTATCTTATCTAGACATGCAGATACATTAATGAGTGCAAAAATTAAACCAAAGTCAAATAAAACAACAAAGGAAGTGAAAACCAACAAAACAATAGCAACAACAGAAAGCAAGAACAAAATAACAATAACAAACAGAAAGTCATTGATAAAAATGGAAAAGCCTATAAAGTGCTCAAGGTCTGTTTACGAGTGTTTTCCAGTCGAGTCCGATGTGGTGCCACACTCTGTCTCCAAAGTCTATTTTTGGTATCCCCTGGGGGTTTCATCAGTCTGCTCCCCCTGCTGCTCTGCTGCATGCCCTCAGTGCCTTGCCTTAGCGTGATGGGGCCGCACCTTGCACTATTCCCACACTGTGTCTCCAGTGCGTCATGGTTCAGTGAGGGACACGGTGTCCCGCAGTGGAGCCAGCCCTAAGATACTCTCCGTGCGTTCTCTGCTCTGAGCAGGAACATCACCCTTGGGGATTAGTGGGCCAGGATGTCCTCTCCTCCCTCTCCATCCCTTTGTGTTTCTCCCATGTGCTCTAATCTGACTAGACCCTCTCCCCAGCTGTTGCCCCAGTGCTGTCCTCTGAAGTGCATTCTTCAGAGGGTGGGGCTGTCCACATAGTCTGAATTGAGGCAAGTCCCACAGACCTCTTATTGGATATCTGGTACATGCCTGTATTTTGTGTTCACGTCTTGGCACATCGGGTTGAAGCCTGGTCTCTCTCCTTCTCCAGTGGAGATATAAACAATAACCTCTCCTTGGATGGATTGATTAGTGCCCTGCACCCCACCACCAATGTCTCTTTTTTCATCTCTTTCTTTCCCCCTTTTATTTAGTTGGCTCCCATATGTATCCCTGGATTGAGTTTGGCCCCCTGCCATAATTGCTGGACCTCATCCCAAGGATATACATTTATAGTAGTTTTTCCCCTATGCACCATTTTTGTTGTTGTTGTTTAAGCTTATCTCAGTGGACTCATGTTGTGTTTGTCATTTTGTGCTTGGCTTACTTCACTTAGCATGATTTCTTCCAGTTCTTCCCATGCGGCAATGTGTTTCATGTATTCATCACTGCATTTTAGGGTAGCATAGTACACCATTGTACATATGTACCACAGTTTTTTGATCCATACATCTATTGACACATCCATCGAATTTGGGTTGTTTCCAATTCCTTGTTATTGTGCACTGTGCCATGATGAACTTTGGAGCACAAATGTCTGGCTGTGGTTTGTTTCTTGCCTTTTCTGGGTATATGCCCAGTAGGGGGATTCCTGGGTCATATGGTAGCTCAATTTCCATCTGTTTTAGATATCGCGGGATCAATGTACAATGGCTGTATCGATGTCCAGCAGCAGTGTCAGCATTAGCAGTGTCTAGCATTAGCAGTGTCCAGCAATAGCAGTGTCATTGCTAATGTTATTTTCCCAGTCTGTGGTCTCTCTTATTACTCTCTTGGTGAATTCTTTCGATGTACACAGGTGATTTATCTTCAGGATATCCCACTTGTCTATTTGTGACCCTTCTGTATTTGTATCCTTCCAAATTTCCGATAGCCTATGTAGTCGCTGTGCTAAGGTTCTCAGGTTTGTCCCAAATCCCTCATTATTGACACTAATTGTTTGGGGTTTTATCTCAAGATCTGTGATCCACCTTGAGTTTATTCTAGTGCATGGAGGGATGTCGGGTCTTGCTTTATTGTTCTGCAGCTAGATATCCATTTTTTTCCAGCCCCACTTATTAAAGAGGGCATCTACTTCCCATTTGGCATTTTTGGGCCCATATCAAAAATCAGTTGTCTATATGCTGATGTTTTTATCACTGGGTCTACAGCTCATTTCCATTGGTCTAAATATCTATCGTTATACCAGTACCACACTGTTTTTACCACTGTGGTCATAAAATGCGTGATAATACCGGGTAGAGAAAGCCCTCCCACTTTGTCCTTCATCTTAAAAGTTCTCTGCTAATTCTGGGCTTCTTCTCTCTCCATATGAGGTTGGTTATCAGTTTTTGAAATTCTTTGAAGAAGGATGATGGTATTCATTTTGGGATAGAATTAAACTTATAGAGTGCCTTAATCTTATAATGCGTGAATTTTTAATATCAGGGGGAAAATTTGTTTGTATTCTTTACTTTCATAGTTATCTATATATAACCACCAAAATATATTAAAAAATATATAAAATTTGCAATGTCTTTCAAATGTAACCAAATCGTCACATTCATCTATGGATTTATAATACAAGAATAAAAACTACATCCCTCATTTCAATGTTATTTTTCATCTTATTTTATTATTAAATAAAAACAAACTGAAAACTTATTTTATTTATAAAATATAATACAAAATGTGTTTGTTTATAACTTTAGTTAGTGTGAAATTGAACAAAACAATTGCAGTAATCATGGTTTGTTTGTTTTTGTTTAGAGCTACCGTGTCCTTTTTAAAGTTTCCAGTACCTTACACACAATGTCAGGTTTCACCTTTATCTCTTAAAATAATTAATTTCCTTTAATGCTGCAAAACTGAAGTGTCAGTGGAATGTGTTTTGGTTTCTATTATGTCTTTCAAATCACTATCATATTCATTTTATAGTCATTTTCATTTTCTGAGATATCAAGGATACTTCTGTGACTTTTGGGTGGCATTGGCCCTTGAAAAAGCAGCAAGCGATGAATTGAAAATTGCAGAAGTGCACTCTACCAACAGTACCTCCCAACCTTTTACCATGGGCTACATGTCATTGAGTCTTTCCTAAACCACTTGCTTGCTTCCTGCTCACTCTAAAATACACCATATCTTTATTCATTCACAGGACTACATTTCCTGAGTAATTCCTTGAAGTGTTTTCAGGATCCAGAAGAAAACTATGGGTTTAAAAGGTCTTCATGACACAGTGGGCATCTACTTATAAGTTCCTGGCATTTGTAGCTATGTTAGGATCCAGTATCTGTTTGGTTCACACCTGTTTTGCGATTAGGGCCTTCCTGAGCATTACCTCACTATAGGGTCGCTGGGGACTTTCAGGACAAGTAGGTTATGGTCTGTCCTCACATGTTCTGGAACTTGAATAGCCCTGAGATGTGATCTAAAGTGTTTGCAATGTTACTAAGGGTTCCTTCAGCAGAAAACGGGTGCATAGCAAATGTGGTGAAGAAAGCTGATGGTGCCCAGCTATCCAAAGATATAGCATCTGTATCTTAAAGGCTTGAAGATAAACAAGCAGCCATCTAGCTGAGAAGCAACAAAGCTTACATGGAAGAAGCACACCAGCCTTTGTGCCCATCAGGTGCCAATGGGATCAGGTATCAGGCATCTAAGACCCAGAACAAAAGCATACACAATGTGAATGGTGGGGGTGGGGGGATGGAGTGGAGACTCAAAGCCCATCTGTAGACATTTGGACATCCCTTCACAGAAGGAAGAGATTAAATAGTCAGTATGCATTGTAGCACCAATGAAACACAACTTTTCTCTAGTTCTTTAATGCCTTATTCCTTCCACTATCGTGACCTCAATTCTTCCCTATAAAGCAGACTAGACCAGAACATACACACTGCTACAGAAAAGAGCCCGCAACACCGGGAATCCAGGCTAGATAAACCCCAGAGGCCAAATATGAAAATAGAGTTATCAGGAGTCTAAGGGAAAGGTGGGAGGAGAAAGGAGGAATCAATCACTAGGATGACCATATAACCCCCTCCCAGGGGGAACAACAGCAGAAAAGCATGTGAAGGGTGGTAGAGGACAATGTAAGATATAAAAATGATCATCTGTAACTTATCAAGGGTTTATGAGGGAGGTAGGGAGGGAGGGAATGGACGGAGGAGGAAAAATGATGAGCTGGCATCAAAGGCTCAAGTAGAAAGAAAATGCTTTGAAAATGATGGCAGCATGTGTACACATGTGCTTAACACAATGGATAAGTTATGGATTATGATGAGAGATGCAAGAACCCACAATAAAAGTATTTAATAATTTTTACAAGGTTTCATTCAGCATGGAGTGAATTCGAACATCAACATTTTTCTAGATATTGATTTTTATCAAAAACTGAGACTTAAGCTATTCATATTCTAACCTTTCTTGTGTGCCCTAGCATTTGCAAACAGTTTTATTGATACACACTTCTCATACATACAATTTAATAGGTTAAACATAAGAAAAATGGTTTGCAATCATCAGTACAATCAATTTCAGAGCAACTTTTCTCCTTTGTACTCGTTATTATTAGGTCCCCATTTCCCAACAACTTCCCCCGCCATAACCTCAGGAAACTATTCATGCAGTTACTGTCTCTATAGATTTCCCTGTCTTGGATTTCATAGTAAAAGAAAAATGAAACAAGATAATTCGTAACACAAAAAAACACACAAAAATCCAACATTATCAAAATAAAACATTGAAAAGCCTTAATTTAAAGAGAACAGAGAATAATAAAAACTAGAACACATTTAAACTCAGTTAAAAAGGAAAACAAAGGAAGTGTGAAATTTTAAGTTACATTTTAACTTACTACCTATCTCATCTAACTACATCAACATTAGTCCCTTTCAAATGCACTATGTATGACAGCAAGGCTAATCCATCCTGCTGCAGCTTGTTTTACTATTTCACCAGGATTGTTGATTTCAGGAAAGCCCATCAATTATGGAAACTGAACCTATGAAAAATGTTTTTGGTTTGAGATAGAATCTGTTCATTAAATGCCTGGTGGTGCTAGCAGTGTGTGATCAACTGTGAATCTAATGGTCGGTCCTTTGATCCTACACCACAGATCTACAAAGAAATAGACCTGTCCTAGAGCTAAGATATTGTCTAGTTATAAAAAGTGGAAGCAGTCTCAACCAAAAATACTAAATAAAATAAATTATTAAAACAAACACCAACAAAATCAAGTAGCAATGACAACCCTAGAATCTAACAATCTACCATCACATTCCCTGGCTCTTACCATCAGTGACCCCTCTCCAGCACTCTACCCCGACCCCCGCCATGATGATCTGAGCTGAGCAATGAAGCATTGTAGGGAAATCAGACCTGAGAAACATCAGACAAGTGAGAAACTGCAAGACCTTGGTACCATCCAGGTCTTCAATCTTGGCTGTGCTTGACATGAGAAGGTATTAACAAACCTACAATTTTATTCCCAGAATTTTCCTCCTAATCAGATGTATCTAGAATTTTAAATATCTGTATATATAATAGATGCTATAAGCCACATAAGACTGTCATGTTTCCTAACAGAACACTATTTTGGCTTGATCTGTCTTCCAGCCTTGATTATTACGGCATCTATGCATGACGCCTCTGTGTCCATAATTGCAGGTTAGAGCCAGCAGAGGGCACACACAAGCTCCAGAACTTTGGCTGTCTCTATGGGGAGATGGTGTCCATCAACCTCAGGACAAGGGAAACCTTAGGTTACACTGATGGGAAACACCACCCAGCCTGGGAGGAGCATAAGCCAAGACAGACTCCAAAGCATTTCATTTGCTGCACCTCCGAGGTAGATGGGGTGCCCACCTAGTTCTCTGACACCTGGTCTGTGGCGCCCTTCACGCACTATAAGCACACTTATGAACAATGATATGACTAGAGTCCATTACTGTTTTTCAGCACCAAGATAGTCTCTCATAGTCATGTGACCCTAATTGTGAGTATTAAACTCCTACCAAGGCAGGGGCAAGTGTCTCTGATGTTTGTCATTAAGTCGTTTCTCATTAACTGCCACAGAGCCTAATGTCTCTTGGATAGGGCAAGTGGTTTGGCTTCATCACTGAACTAAAGGTTTGCATGTCAGACACACCCCACAACGCCACAGAAGGAACGCCTGCCAATCTGTCCCATGAAAGTGATGGCTAAGAAACCTCGTGGAGGAGCGGATTCTGTACTCCCAGGATTGCCCAAATCTGAGTCCATTCAATGGCAAGCAGGGCTGGCTGGCCTCACAGAGATGGCTAGGCTTGGTTTGGTCTCAGTGAGAAATCAACTGGTGTCATAGAGTCAATATCTGTGCAGCTGGATAATGAAATATCCATAGTAAAAGACAAAAGGAATAAATGAAAACTCATGAAAATTAAAATATTTAATACTGCATGGTTTAAAATCAAGAAGGTGTGCATAACAGGGGTTACAAGTGTTTCCCACACCTGCTCGATCTGTGTGCTGAGCAAATAACCTGGTTCTTCAAGGCTGCCCCCCTAGGGTATCCTAGCACATAATCTTCATGGGAGCACTTTGCAAGGTCTTTTTTCAGGTGGGACCCTGTACGTTTCAAACCCTTACCATGCAGGAAGGTGCTGATTGCTTAATCAAGAAGGCTCCTTAATCTGAGCATGTTAGAATCAGAGATTTCCCTTTGTAAGAATGAGCGCAGCTGCAAAAAATGGAGAGGTGATTAGGGGAGAACAAAAGTGTGTGTGTGTGTGTGTGTGTGTGTGTGTGTGTGTGTGTGTGTGTGTGTTGGGGGTGGGGGGGCGGAAATTTTCAGTAGCATTAGCTAAAACGTCTTTGATAGACACCAGGATCAGCGGAGGCAGGAAAGGAAGCAAGAGAAGAATAGTGATTTCTAGGAGGGAAATGTTGAATGAAGGCCAAGGGTTTGCTATTGGAACGATCCAACGTTGGAAGATAAATGAAGAGAAAAGAAAAATACCAGGAGGAGAAAACAATTTTAATGGAAACGTTTAAGACCTCAAAAGGTCAGGAACTACAGGGTTGGTCCTGATACAGGGAGATAGAGTTAGCCTGCTGTTCATCAGGGCTAGACATCTGGCCTGGTTTGAGAGCTGGTCTATTGAGTTGGTTTGCAGAAAAATCCATATGTAATAGGCACCCAGCCCCTTTTCAGTAAAATTCCCTTTTCAACTTAAGGATATTCTGAGTCAGCAAGCTTGAGTGAGCAGAACCATCCGGGCAGACCGGCTCTTTAGACAAGGAATAGAGCTGGAGACCTGGGGCAGTGGCTGGATGCTCCCATTTCTGAGGAGCGGGCCCCTGTGTCCCATTACGGAAGTCATCTGTTCATTTTAACTGACCTGTTAAACATTCCCTCAACTTGCCATGGATATGTTCATGTATATGTACATAGCTTGCCTCCCTTTTGCAGAATTTGGTAAAGCTTTAACCTCACTGCGTCCTTCTGCCAGGTGTTGCAGAAACAAACTTAGAACTTCTCCAGGCACCCTAGTCTCTGTCTTTGGCTAAAAGAGTAACAGGCATCTTAAACCTTATCAACAGCTGTGGGTTTCAGGGTGAAAATTCACCGCAAACTTCTCCAGATATCTCTTGGAATCTATCCAGGTGAAAATTCCTGGTCCTTGACTAAAAGCTCCTTAAAATGACTATAGAGTCACAGAAATTTTTCCAAAATTATCCTGCTTATACAGGCACAGTAGAAGTCATATCTCTAACACTTTCCTATACCGTGAAAGCACCCCAAGAGATTGGTCAGGAGATGCAGCCACTGGCACAGACAGGGGACGCATGCATGTTGGTGGTTGAGGTAGTTACTTTATTGTGCCGACCTGCAAGATAAACACATGTGGGATTAATTGAAGGGCGGAGAGATAAATGGCTCAGCGAGCCTTGCCTTTTTTGTCTCTTGCTCTTTGATGATCAGACAAATGTGCAGCTGCCTCAACTTTCAAGCTACACTACCTGTGGGACACCTACCCTGTGAGCTGTGTCACTGTAATTTGATGTTCCTTCAAGATCTGCTTCTCCACACCATTGGAATTTACATCTCTTGAGCTGGGGACTGTCAGACCCTGTCATCTGGCTGACTGTTGGTGACCTGCCTTGCCCAGATAGCCTGAATTGCTCTACAGAGGACTACCCAGCGGCCCTCAAGACCTGAAGGACTGCCAGTGTCTCACAACTGTTCTCAGAGGGAGTTACACTGAGGTATATGTACTGCTTTATAATGTAATTACTGTTTGTTTCTTATGTTATATATCTATCTGTATGAATATAAATGTATATAATTATTAGCATTCTGGTTTTGTTTCCCTAGTGAACCGTGTCTAACACAGTGGTTGAGTAGAAAGGAAGCAGCTGGTGCAGTGGAGACTCCCCAGCCTGAACCTACGGGAGGTTTGTGTCCGAGGCTGAATCACTGTGAGAGGATTGCTATTATACTGTTGACAGTAATAATCTGCCACATCTTCAGCCTGCAGACCGCTGATGGTGAGAGTGAAGTCTGTGCCTGACCCACTGCCTCTGAACCGGCTGGGGACCCCAGTTTGCAGGGAGGATGCCCTGTAGATGAGAAGCCTGGGGGCCTGTCCTGGTTGCTGCTGGTACCAGGCTACGTAGCTACTAACACTCTGACTGGACTTGCAGTTGATGGTGACGGTTTCTCCTATAGACGCAGCCCGGGAGGCTGGAGACTGAGTCATCACAATGTCCCCACTGGCACCTGCAATCACAAATGAGCAGTGAGCAGACAGACACACACTTTGTCATGGGCGCTTCAAAATTTACTAGCTTCAATATCAAGGAGCCTTCTTAAACGTTACATTGTCACCCATAATTGGGTCCATTTTTATAAGCTCTCATATTCCACTATACTTTAAAATGGTTTTTCTGTTCTACACAGATTGTTCACTAAAGGGATGGAGACAATTTCAAATTCCTCACCAGAGAACCAGAGCAACAGGGATATGAGGACCTGGGTGTGAGACACCATCTCGCTGTCCTGCCTGCCTGCTGAAGCTCAGCTCTCTCTGCAAAGGGCCCGTTTATAGTCTGAGAGTCTATGCAAAGCAGTCAGCCAACTTCAAGCAACGCACATGGAAAACAGGTTGTGAAAGTAACCAATGGAAACTAACAGTCAAAAATGTCCACACAGACAGTACAATATCATGACCACAAAAGCCAGCAAAGTCAATTTAGCAGGTGTGATGTCATCTTAGAAACTCTCAGGCTACACACATTCATACGACTCAATTTAAAATGAAAAGCATTTTAAATGGGTGGGTTCATGTTCCATGAATTACGGGCTATTTTCTCCAGATCGATATTCTTGGAGAAATCATGAAAAATATAGAAAAAATAGCAGGGGATTTAAGAAGCGCAGGGAGGGAGGGGTTCAGGAGGAGTGAGGTGAAGGACAGAGAAGAGATGGTAAGGGAGAAACAGAAATGAAGGGAGGGGAAGTAAGGGGAGACACAGAGGGTGAAGATTTGGCACAAAGTTTTCAAACTACTCTGCTGCATGTGTGATGAAATATGTTCCTTAGATCAGTTGTATATGTTCCAGTACCAAAGGCCCTCAATTATTCTGCACATCCATTAGAACATTTTGGTTGTCAATAGTTTAAAGCGAACAATTATTAGAATAACCTCAGAAACACACTTATCCATACACCTCTGAAAAAGATAAGAATCTAATGAATCATAAGACTGCAGAGAGGCTGTGAGTGAAAAAAAATTATATGCATATACATAAAACAATATAATAAACATGTCACCATTGAGGGGACGGGGACTCCGAGCCACCCCATGTGTCACACGGCACAAATACTCCATGGGCTCTCTGGACTGTGATCCTTCTACGACACGTAACCAGACGTTTCTCCCGCATCCCCGCTGTGAGGGTTCACACTGCCCTCCTTCACGTCAGTAGTTGAGTGCAGATGCTTTTCAACGTCTAAGGTACTTAGTTCATTGTGCCCACCTGGCCGATAAAGACATGTGAGGTTAATTGAAGGGCAGAGGGATAAATGGCTCAGTGAGCCTCACCTTTCTAGTTCTCAGGTCTCTTGTTTTGTGTTGGTCAGACCAGAGTGAAGCTGCCTTAGCTAGTTCCCTGCTTCAGCCGGCAAGGCTCACTTCCTGAAAGACATCCCTGAGGAGAAGTCACAAGGACCTACCCCAATGCAGCCCTGGGTGCTGGAGCAGCTGTGTGGAGACCCCTGCCAGTGCTGAGATATTGACACGTTCACTAACTTGGCTTTCCCCCTGCAGTCAGCATCATAGTGTGTGTTTTGCCTAATGGAGGAGGACTTTGTGGATTGGTGTTGGACATATGGGTTAATGGGTTAATGTTGGACTTGTGGGCTTGGGCAGCACGGGTTGGGATGTTTTATTGATGCGCCCTTAACCTTAATATAAAGCTCTTTCTTACACATGAGTTTCTGCGAATTTGTTTCTCTTAAATACCCAAACTAATACATTATGGTACCTTGGGAGTGGGGTACTGGAGAAATGAGTCATCAGATGGAGAGTAGATATTTGTTTGACCCCCCCTCCGTCACAATAGTTTTTCCTTTGCCTATCCAGAGGTCAGATAAACAGATGCTATTTACTCGATTGTTTTCTGGGGGAAATATGGGAAGTAGGAAAATAGAGAGTTTGTAACCTCCTTGCTTTCAGCCATTAAAATTGATCTTTATTTGGGTTTAGGACACGTCTGCATAGAAAGATATGCCCCACCCAGTGCTTTGGAGTACTCAGGAACTAGTAGCCTGTATCAGAAGCTGGAAAAATCTGGAAACTCCTCTCTGGGACAGAATGTTAAATGGATCCTATGAGCAGGCTGAAATGTTTGCTAGGTGACCACCTGGATCTACTTGTTGAGTGGAAATGGGAGAAGTGCAGCAATAAAAAGACGCGTTGAGTTTGGCCACTGACACCTGTGGACTTGGTTTACAGGAAAAAAAGAAGAGGAGAGTGGGTTGACTAGTCTAAAGTTCATGACCTAGTCTGAGGGGGCTAAGTTTGCTTATTGGTGAGAGCCCATGGTCTAAAGGCAAGGCGACCAATAGGCACTCGGTGGAGACTGAGTGAGGCATCCCACATTGAGTTGACCAGATGGAGAGTTTTGAGCCTGAGAACTGGTGCATATAGTTGTTGACTTCATGGATGGCCTGTCTGGATTTGACTTTGCTTATGGATGCAGACTTCACAAGGTTCCAATTGGAATGAAGATTCTTCATGTCAAAAAACATGATTGTCTCCACAGCACACTGTGTTGTTGTAAGTGGGCAGTATATAAATCGGATACTCCAAATTGGGGCGATCAAGGCATGAAGTGGTTGGCTGACAAACTTGCATAGGTGGGAGAACATGTTCACAGGTATAGGATTAAGGTGTAGGTATTACTTAAGAGCAATTGTGAAGCTAAAGAATTATGTACAGGTGTGAGGTTGGCAAGGTATGGATTGAGGTAGTTAGTTTATTGTGCCAACCTGGCCGATAAACACATGTGGGGTTAACTGGAGGGCGCATGGATAAATGGCTTGGTGTGCCTCGCCTTTGAGTTCTCAGGTCTCTTATTTTGTGATGGTGGGTCTAGGGTGCAGCTTCCTTAGCAGTTCCTAGCTTCAGCTTGTAAGGCTGACTTCCTGCAAAACATCCCTGAGGAGGAAACTACCCCAGTGCAGCCCTGGGTGCTGTGGAGCCTTATGGAGCCCGCTGCCAGTACTGAGATGCTTACACATTCACTGACTTGGCTTTCCTCCTGCAGTTGATGTCATTGCATGTGTTTTGTGAGATGGAGGAATACTTTGTGGATTGGTGTTGGATATATGGGCTAATAGGTGAATGTTGGACTTGTGGACTTGGGCAGCACTGGGTTGGGATTTTTACTTGATGCACATTTAACTTTTATATAAAACTCTTACTTATACATGAGTTTCTGTGGATTTGTTTCTCTAAAGTACCCAGACTAACACATATTCCTAGAGGAGGAAGGGAAGAATAAATGAGGATTTAATAGTAATGGGAAAACCACTTTATAAGGATAGCGTTGTGTAATCAATTATTGAAAATGATGTCAATAAGTTTATACCATAAAAATTAATATTAAAAAGTTATGGCATAGACAAATTGACCAAAAATGTCTAGCTGCTGAGGCTGCTTGTATCCATCCAAAAACTTCATAAGATTTGGTTTCTTGGTTTGGAGTTTTAGGGTCGTGGCTTTATGAGATATCCAATGCTTGTGTTCTCCCTCCTGGTGTATTATTACTCCAGCTTGCAAGTGGACATCTAAGTCATGAAATTAGTCTTTATGAACTTGGGAAAACAGAGGAAGGCACATCAGGAACACAGGGAAAGTATAAATGTGTGGCTGATTGCTTTTGACATGAAAATGGAAGAACTATTTGGTACCTGTGTCAGGCTACTATGACTAGAGAAACAAATCCAGAGACACCCATAAATGTATACGAAAGCTTTCTATCAAAGAGTAATTGTATATTAAGGAAACTTCCCAGCACAATCCAGATCAAGCCCATGAGTTTGATATTAGCCCATAAGTCCAATACTAGTCCCTAAATCCTTCTTCAGATTCATGCAGTCACATGCAATTATGCAAAATGCAAGAAGATCACAGGCCAGTGGGTCCAAAGTCTTGTGGATCCAATGGTGGTGGAAGCATTTCAGTGCTGGCACATGGCTCTGTGTGCCTCTTCCAGCTCTCCAAGTATCTCAGGCACAGAAAAGTAAAATAGAGAAAAAGTTCTCAGAATATTCAAGAGAAGGTCATGACCATAAGGAGGCATCGGGATGTGACTAGACTCCACCCTTCACTCTTAATATCCTCAAGTTGACATGAGATTACATAACTGCCACAGTACCCAGCTACCATTACTGAACATTTTTATAAAAGATACTATAGAAGAATCTGTGTTAGAACTTGAATTCTAAGCACTTGGTTCATTGAAGGCTGCAGTTTACAATGATGCTTAACTCCATTTTCTGATATAAATTCAGGTTCCAATGGAGTTCTTATGACCACTAAACAGGAATATAAAAGTAATTTCATGCAGGCAGGGGGTATTTGAAATTTCATTATGACCTCCTACCCAATCCTGAGAGGGGCAGTACTGCCATCAGGGGCTTGCCTAGGTGCGACCATATGCAAATTGGGATGGAAGGATTACATCGTCACAATCCATCCCCTGTAAGCTTTTCTAAATGACTCTTGTGTAGGTATCCCAATTCCGATCCCATTCCCTCATTTCTAGTCATGTCTAGACAGCAATGAACTTGTCTACTACCAATCATGAGGTGAAGATGATCTTTGTTCTCTATAATTAGAAGCATAGCTATTAATCTTTGCGACACCATTCTGGGTGGTCGCTGATAGTCTCCCCTTATTGAAGATTGGTCATTGTCTGATTAAAGACTTAATAAAGGAGATGATATACAATATATTTAAATCCGGAGTCCTTTTCCCACAAGTGCAAATACCGATCCAAAGGGAGGAATCAAAGATTTTTATTGTAATGACCTCCCGGCCTTCTGGAGCCATGAAGACTGGGTGAGACCCTGATTATTGCCACAGACCGATAATAGAGCTTAAAATAAAACATTCGCTGGTCTTCTGAAAACTAAATAAGACTTTAGATGATTAGGGGGAAATTGTCGAAAGCACTGTGCTCTTTCAAGATCTATCTCTATGGGATCACATTAGCAACAGCAAATTAAGAGATTGGGTGGGAAGTGCGGGGGCAATAAGCTTGTGTAAATGGCAAAGAAGAGCTCAGAAGAGGGAGGTGAGAATGGTCACACACCTCAAAAATGTCATCAACCTGACTCAATTGTACCTGTAACAACTGGAATTCATGAGTATTTAATGCGAATGCTCTCAAGAATAAGAAAAAAATAAAATTTAAAAAAAAGCTAGACTTCCTCTGGTAAGTGTCTCTATGTCATTCACCTCTGCAAATCTATGCTCAGACCCCATTCTGGGCCTCCATGTTTAGCCAGACAGTCTGTGAGCCTCCAATCAGATATAAACACAAGTGACTTTACTGCTACCTCAAAACAAAACCTGTGTAGGCCAAAAATTAGAGTCAGTATTCCTGAGCACCGTTACTCCCTGCTTTCCCATGCAAAATTTATCCCAAAGGAAATATACAGGAATAAGGAAACACGGATACCTACTCCTCATGGGGACAGAAAGATAAGAGGTTGTAGGGGTCTTTGTTTTTATTTTATTCTATTACATTGACGTCCAGTTGAGGTCAATTCATATGCTTCCAAGTATTTTGTTTCATTTTTTGAAGAATGGTATTGATTGGGGTTACAACATCTCCTTTTTTTTATTGCTGCAAAAGGAAGCTTTATTGTTTCTATTTGGTCCCCAGCTTGGGGGAGGGGCTCCAGGGCAGCTCAGGCAGAGGGGCACAGGCCAGCAGTGGGGAGGCAGAGGGCCCCTGGCAGGTGGCTTGGCGCCTCAGGTTCCTAGTCTTCTTTGAGAGTGAGCCTCTGGAAGAGATCCTCGCCCAGCCCGGCCTGGGGGCTGGCCGGCCTGCGGAGGTGGGTCAGGAGGTCGCCCATCTTCTTGAGGAGTTTCACCTCTTTGTCCAGGAAGTGTTTCTCCAGAAAGTCACAGAGATGAGGTCGGTGTGAGTGGACCCCACAGCATGCAGGTCCAGAAGAGCCTGGTTGAGTTTTTTCTCCAGTGCTAGGGCAGTCTCCACGGCGTCCAGGGTTCGACCCCACTCACCTTGGGGCTACTTCTGTACACCCTGAAAGAGGGCGCGGCCGCCGCGCTGGTTCTGCAGCTTCCAGAGACGCTCGGCCCCCTTGCGCTTCTCCTTCGCCAGCTCGCGGAATAAGTGCCCCACGCCTTCCAAGGCCACATCTTGCGGTCGAAAAAGCAGCCCAGAGAGAGGCAGGTGGCCGAGGACCGCAGGTGCAGGTTGACCAGACGGTGGACGCCGGCCTCCTCATCGGCGGAATAATTCTGACGGATCTGAGAGCTCTTGATGCGTCCGTTTGGAGGTCACCACACTCCAAGTATTGTGTTCGCTGGTCCCAAGAGGAGGGGCTGGCCGAGAAGATGGTCCCCAAGTTACTTACAGAAAGAAACCTGCTGGGTGGAGGAAGGTTGGCGGCAGGGAGTCCCCGGATCTGTTCCGTTCAAACACTGTTGAAGCAAGACACAGATCCACGGGACCACAGGGCGAGCTTCACAACATCTCTTTTTTCTGGTTTGTTTTGATTTAATTTTTTAAGTTGATATTTGAGCTTATGGTGTTATGCTTCCTGTGAGATTTTTGGCTCTTCATTTACTTTGGTTCGTGTCACTTCCATTGTCCTTGCCATCTGCTTCCAACTCACTGCTTTGCACAGTTTTCTCCAGAGCCAGCTTGCTCTTCAGGTTGTCTTAGCAGAACATGCACTGAGGCAGGCAGGGACAGCAAGATGCTGCCACTCACTCTGGTCCTCATGTCCCTGTTGCTCTGGGTCTCTGACAAGAGTCTCAATTCCTCTAGTGTACTATCCATAGAACTGATTATTGAATTTATGATATAATACGTAAGGATGGTTATTTCCAAAATGAACCCAATTGTGTGCTGATATGTAATATCACTAGCTGTTTTTTGTATCGGTGGTATATTTTAATGTGCTTGTGGTAAAGTGTGTGTCTATATATGAATGTGTGGTAGGAAATTGTCTTCTCTGATTGCAGGTGCCAGTGGGGACACCATGCTTACCCAGTGTCCGGCCTCTCTGCCTGCATCCAGGAGAAACAGTCACCATCAACTGCAAGTCCAGTGAGAAGGTGGGCAGCTGCTGACACTGGTACCAGCAGAAACCAGGAGAGGCTCCTAAGCTGCTCATCGACTATACATCCAACCAGGCAACGAGGGTCCCCAGCCGATTCAGTGGTAGTGGGTCTAGGACAGACTTCACTGTCACTATCAGTAACCTCCAGGCTGAAGATGTGGCCAATTATTACTGTCAGCAAATGGTACCTCTGCATCTACAGTGTTTCTCCCTGAACACAGCTCCCTCTGAAGGGCTGTAGGCCAGGGGTTCTCCACTGCACTAGATGCTTCCTTTCAGCTTAAGTTTGAATGGAATGGGAATCCTTCCTGTATCTGCCCCAAGATTGCATCTCCTGACTAATTCCTTATGGTGTTTTCAGGGTCCCCGTGAACATTAAGGGGTGTAATTCTCCTGTTACATTTTTTGTATGCATGTATCAGAGAGAAAAATCCCTGTAAAATATTTTACAGACTTATGAGAAATTTTCTTACTATTAGAACCACTGTGTCTCACATAGATCAATCCAGTGAATTCATACCCTGAAATCTCAGTTCTCGCTTCCCTCTGCCTTTTTGGACTCTGGGACATTCCCATCTCAATCCTATGTTCTATAGGCTTTTCCTTTCTCTGCAATTTCTCATCACAATTCTGGGTCTAATTCGAGTTAAACCTGGGCCCCTCATATAAGACATTTCCCTCACAGACTGTTGGATCCTCTCTTACTAACTTTCTCCATCGGTGGGCCCTCTCTTCCACCACCCTTTGCTGGTCAATGGCATCGAAGGAGTTGTGTTGCTCCACTTCCCATTTTACTGCCCTGTTCTCCTCTCCCTACCCCTCCAGAAATATTTCATACTTTTCCCATCTCCTTCGCCCTCATTAATAATCAGTTTCCTCTTTCAACATGTCCCATTGAAACCCAAGCTTAAGTTAGCAACTGAACGAAACCTTATTTTTAATTTCTTTCTTTCTTTTTTTTTTCTTGTTACTGGACATGTTGTTGACCTCTGACTCAGAGGGTGTCATGCACAGTGATGCAGACTATGGTGAGACAGAGACTGTCATTAACTGGCTTTTCACATGAAGATCTCCAGGCTTTCCATCTGGTCAGCTGTAGTCTGAAAGCACTGCTGATTCCTATTCAGCCTCAGAGCCATACGCATAGAGGAAGTGTGGTAAGAGTGGTCCACTGGTCCCAGGTTTGGACTCAAACAATAATTGAGCCCATTATTGTTGATGACAGCCTAAGTATTTCTATCGAACATAGAGGACACTGATTAGCAATGAAATCCATGGCTCCTGAGAGCCAGCTAGAGCTCTTGGCGCCTTCTGAGGAGAATCTCTTCTTTGGAATCTAAAATGACAGACACACAAGGAAAATCCAGGGAAACTATGCAGGTCCACAGGCTTGACTGCTTGACATGAGAATGTATAGGCAAACCTACAGTTTTATTCTGGAATTTTCCTTCTATTAAGGTATATCTTGAATTTAAAATACAGTATAAAATAGATGCTATAAGTGACACAGGACTGTCATGTTTTCTAGCAAAACATTACTGTGTGTGGATCTTTTTTCCAGCCTTGATTATTACAGCATCTATGCCTGACCCCTGTTTGTCCATCATTGCAGGTTAGAGCCAGCAGAGGGCGCACACAAGCTCCAGAACTACAGATGTCTCCATGGGGAGATGGTCTCCCAACCTAAGGACCAGGGAGAGCTTAGGTTACACTGATGGGAAACAGGAAATTGCCTTGCACTAATATAAGCAAAGACAGATTCCAAAGTATTACATTTGCCACACCTCCCATGTGGATGGGGTGCCCACCTAGGTCTCTGACACCTGGTCTATAGCGCCGTTTACGCACTATCAGCAACCTTAGTAACAAAGATACGACTAGAGCCCATTAGTGTTTTCCAACAGCAAGATAGTCTCTCACAGTCATATGACCCTAAATAAGAGTATTAAACTCCTACCAAGGCAGGGGCAAGTGTCTCTGATGTTTGTCATTAAGTTCTTTCTCATTAACTGCCACAGAGACTAATGTCTCTTGGATAAGGCAAGTGCTTTGGCTCCATCGCTAAACTAACGGCTTGCATGTCAGTCACACTGCGCAGCTCCACAGAAGGAACGCCTGCCAATCTGCTCCCATGAAAGTGACGGCTAAGAAACCTCGCCCAGGAGCTGATTCTGTACTCCCAGGATTGCCTCAAGTGTGCACAACCAGGGTCACAACTACCACCCCCCCCACACACACACACACACACTTACTCATTCTGTTGCTGAGCAAATAAGCTGGTTCTTGAGAGCTGTCCCCCTAGGGTTTCCTAGCACATCATCTTCCTGGGAGCACTTTGCAAGGTGTTTTCTAGGTGGGACACTGTAAGTTTCAAGCCCTTTTCATGCAGTAGTTGCTGATTAATTAACCAGGATGGCTCCTTAACCCAAGCATGTTTGTATCGGAGATTTGCCTTTGAAAGAATGAGTGCAGCTAAAAGAAATGGAGAGAAGAAGTTAGGGGAGAACAAAAGTGTGTGTGTGTGTGTGTGTGTGTGTGTGTTGGGGGGTGGGGTGGGGTGGGGTGGAATCTTCAGTAGGATTAGCTAAAACAGCTTTGATAGACACCAGGATCAGTGGAGGATGGAGAAGAAGCAAGAGAGGAATAATGGTTTCTAGCAGGGAATTAGTGAACGAAAGCCAAGGGCTTGGTATTTCAATGGTCCAATGTTGGAAGATGAATGCAGAAAAAAAGAAAAATAGGAGGAAGGAAAAACAATTTTAATGTAAACATTCAAGACCCCAAAAGATCCATGAATTACCGGATGGATCCTGATATAGGGGGATAGAATTAGTCTGCCATTCATCAGTACTGGATCCTGGCTTGGGATCTGGTCTGCTGACTTGGTTTGCAGAAAAATCCATATGTAAGAGGCACCCCACCCTCTTTGTGGTAAAATTCAATTTTCAACTTCAGGATGTGCTAATTCAGCAAGTTTTAAAAAACATCTGGGCAGGCCATGTTTTTTAGATATGGAGCTTGGGACCTTGGGGAGAGTGGCTGGATGCCTCCCATTTCTGAGGAGCGGGCTCCAGTGTCCCATACAGAAGTTCTCAGTTCATTGTAACTGACCTGATAAACATTCTCTCACCTTGCCACACAGATGAGGGTATCCAACTTGCTTTCCTTTTACAGAATTTGGTAAAACTTTAACCTCACTGTGTCCTTCTGCCAGGGACGTGCAGAAACAAACTTAGAACTTCTCCAGTCACCCTAGTCTCTGTCTTTGGCTAAAACAGTGACAGACATCTTGAACCTTATCAACAGGATGGGGGTCTCAGGGTGGAAAATTAATTGCACATTTCTCCAGACATCTCTTGGGGTCTATCCAGGTAAAAATTCGTGGTCCCTGATTAAAAGCAGTTCAAAAAGACTCTGAAAGAGATTAACACTTTTTTATTTTTCAAAAATTGTTTTTCCTTCCTGGTATTTTTTTTTTCTGCATTCATCTCCCACTAATGGAGGCTCAGAAGAAGAAACATCTCTAACACTTTCCTAACTGCAAACACCCCTGGAGATTAGTCAGGAGATGCAGCCTCCTGCACAGACAGGAGAAGCATGCAGGCTGGTGGTTGAGCAGAAAGGAAGCAGCTGGTGCAGTGGAGACTCCCCAGCCCGAACCTACTGGAGGTTTGTGTTCGAGGCTGAATCACTGTGAGAGGATAGCTATTATGCTGCAGACAGTAATAATCTGCCACATCCTCAGCCTGGAGGCTGCTGATGGTGAGCGTGAAGTCTGTGCCGGACCCACTGCCTCTGAACCGGCTGGGGATCCCAGGTTGCAGGGAGGATGCACTGTGGATGAGAAGCCTGGGGGCCTGTCCTGGTTGCTGCTGGTACCAGGCTAAGTAGCTACTAGCACTCTGACTGGCCTTGCAGTTGATGGTGATGGACTCTCCTATAGACGCAGCCCGGGAGGCTGGAGACTGAGTCATCACAATGTCTCCACTGGCCCCTGCAACACAAATGAGCAGAGAGCAGACAGACACACACTTTGTCATGGGCGCTTTGAAATACGCTACTTTAAGTACCCAGGAGCCTTCTTAGCACTATACATGCCACCCGTAATTGAATCCATTTCTGAAACCCTCTCATATCCCACTGTGCCTGAAAATGATTTTTATCTGCTACACAGATTGTTCCCTGAAGTGAGGGAGACAATTTGAAATTCCTCACCAGAGACCCAGAGCAACAGGGACACGAGGACCTGGGTGTGAGACATCGTCTCGCTGTCTGTCCTGCCTGCTGCAGCTTAGCTCACTCTGCAAAGACCCTGTTTATAGTCTGAGCAGTCAGGCTGCCTGCAGAGTCTATGCAAAGCAGTCAGCTGGCTTCAAGCAGCGCACATGGAAAACAGGTTGTGAAAGTAACCAGTGGAACCAAGGGCAAAAAATGTCCGTACAGACAGCACAGCGTCATGACCACAAAAGCCAACAAAGTCAATTGACAAGACCTGATAGCAACTTAGAAGCTCTAAGGCTGCACACATTCAGACGATGCAGTTTAAAATGAAAATTATTTTGTAGGTGTTCATGTTGCACAAACGATGAGCTAGGTTCTCTGGATCAACAACCTTAGTGAAATCATAAGAAATATAGAAAAATAATAAAGAATTGAATAAAGGCAGGGAGGGAGGGGTTCAGGAGCTGTGAGATGAAGGGCAGAGAAGAGATGGTAAGGAAGAAAGAGAAAGAAGGGAGGGGAAGTAAGGAGACACACAAAATGGTGAAGATTTGGCACAAAGTTTTCAAACTACCCTGCTGCGTTTGTGATGAAATATGTTCCTTAAGTCGGTTGTATATATTCCAATATGATAGGGCCTCCATTAATGAGCCATTGTACTGAAAGGAATTGGTCAATACTCAAACATTTCAAGAAAAAACATAAGATCAAGAATCAAAGACATTTAAGGAAAAAGCCAAATTGCTCAGGAGGCATTATAAAATACACATTCTAGGAGATGATAGAATACCGATTGAAATGATTCAACAAAGTAATTTAACATTGGAAGGACTCACTCACTTATGCCAGAAATTTTTAAGACAGCTACCTGAGTAACCAACTGGAAACAAAGGCCTATTTCAAAGACTAGTGACCTGACACAATGTGGAGATTATAAAATTACATATACTATTATCATCAATATCCACCTGCAGGTAAAGCTTGGTTGAAGATAAAATTTTAAATGCAGGAGTACATATGAGATACAAGCTGGGTTCAGAAAGGGATGTAGGTAGATGTCTCATTGCTGAAGAAATATGGATCTTGGCTGATAGCAGAGACTATCAGAGAGGTGGTTGCTTGTGCCTTACTGATGATGCAAAGACTTCGACTGTGTTGATCATAACAATCTATAAATAACGTCTTGACTGGGAAGTCCATAACACTTTAATTGTGCTCATGCAGAATCTATACACGCGCCGTAAGCCAGGCATTCAGAAAGAACACGGGACTATTGTGTGGGATTTAAGGTGCCCGTCTTGGCCTGGCTGTGCCTACTCCAAGCAATCAGTAAGTTGAAAGCAAATCACAGACAGTGGATGTGAAACTTACCAATATAAATTAAGAACTAAAGTTATAAAATTAGCCTAAAAGACCCAGGAGTGTGCTTAGAAGCTCAAATATCAACTTAAAGAAATAGAAATCCAGGCAATTCCTAGTGATGAAAACCCCATGCATACAACTGCTCGGTGGGGCTTCCTTGACTGTAACCTTTATAGAAGTAGACCACCTGAGCCTCTCAAGGTGAAGTCACAGCACCAAGCTTTAGGTACCCATTATGTAGTCAGTAGTTTCTGTTTTAATTGAAGAGCATTTTTAAATGGCTTCAGGTTCCATAAATGATGGATTCGTTTCCTCAAATCAACTACCTGATGAAACATTTTTTAATGATAGAGATAAATAACTAAGGAAAGACAGAGTATAGGGTCATTTGGCTTCATTTTTAATAAAAATATATAGCTATAAATGTCTGACTATTAGCTCAGCATACAGATTAAATATCTATGATCAGAGGATGCAACGTTAATGCACACTTGTCCTGATTTTAAACCATGAAGTAGTCCCTTATTCTTTTCTTACAACTCTCTTAATTCCTATACGGGTTCCTGGTGAAGTGAAATGGTTCCTCATGAAATGAAGTGTCCTGGCATTCCCATTGTTCTCAAGGCTATCCAGGGTTTCCTATGATCCACATAGTCAGATGCTTTGGTGTAGTCAAGAAACACAAGGAAACGTCTTCCTGGTATTGCCTGATTTCAGCCAAGATCCAGCTGATGTCATCAATCGCCGCCCTTGGTCAACATTCTCTTCTGAATCCAGCCTGAATTTCCAGCAGTTCCCTGTCAATGTACTGCTGCGACTGGTGTTGAATGATATTCAGTAAAATTTTACTCACAAGAGATATCAATGATAGTGTTTTATATTTTGAGCATTCTGTTGTGTCAGCATCCATTGGAAATGGGTATAAATCTGGATCTCTTCCAGTCAGTTTCCCCAGTCGCTGTCTTCGTGCCATAAACAAGTGTATGCTTCCAGGGTTTCGTCGCCTTGTGGAAACCTTCCGATTAGTCTTTCATCAATTTCTGGACCAGTTCTTATGGGTAATGCCATCAGCTTCACTCAGACTTCTTCCGTCAGTCCCACTGGTTCCTGCTACCTCTTGAAAAGGCTGAATGTGGACTAGCCACCGTATGTTCTCTTCATCTTTTGATGATTTCTTCATCATACAATGTTTTACCCATAGAATCATTCAATATTGCAAAGCTGAGTTTGATTTTTTTTCTTTAGCTCATTCAGTGCACGACATACTGAGCATATTCTTCCATTTTGACTTTCTACTTCTAAGTCAGTGAACATTACCTTATAATATTAGACTTAGCTACTCTAAAATTTAGAGCAAGTTTGAGAGTCTACGCTGACATCCACTTCAGACATGTCTTCTTTCCTGTCTTTTTAATGACCTTTGCTTTCTTATTGTATGATGTTTTTGATGTACTCCCTCAAACACAAGAACATTTTGTTCTAATAATCTGACACTCTGAGATGCTCACCTTCCTGTGATCACTGAAAACAAAACTCATGCATAAGCAAATGTGGTGAAGAAAGCTGATGATGCCTAGCTATCAAAAGATATAGCATCTGGGGTCTTAAAAGCTTAACGATAAACAAGTGGCCATGTATCTGAGAAGCAACAAAGCCCACATGGAAGAAGCACACCAGCCTGTGTAAGCATGAGGTGTCAATGGGATCATGGATCAGGCATCAAAGACCTAGAGCAAAAAAATAATAATGTGAATTGGGTAGGGGGGGAGTGCAGATTGGAGCCCCAAATCCAATCTGTAAGCAATTAGACATTCCCTTACAGAAGGGCTGTGGGGAGAAGATGGGCCAGTCAGTGTGCAGTATACCACTGATGAAACACACAGCTTTCCTCTGGTTCTTTAATGCTTCCCCCCACCACTAATATGACCCTAATGCTACCTTAAAAATCTGGCTAGAACAGAACATGTACGTGGGTAGAGATAAGGGCTGGAAACACAGGGAATACAGGCAAATAAACTCCTCACAACCAATGTTGAGAGTAGCCACACCAGGGGTGTAAGTGGAAGGTGAGGGGAGAAAAGGAGAAGCAATCACAATGACCTATCTATAACCCCTTCCCAGAGAGATGAACAGCATACAAGGGGGTAAAGGGAGATATCAGACAGTGCAAGACATGAAAAAATAATGATAATTTATAAATTATCAAGGGTTCATGAGGGAGGTATGAAGGGTGAGGGAGGGGGAAAATGAGGAGCTGATACCAAGGGCTCAAGTAGAAAGAAACGGATGATGGCAACATATGTACAAATGTGCTCAACACAATGGATAGATGTATGAATTGCTATGAGTTGTACCAGCCCCCAGTAAAATGGTTTTTTAAGAGTGTTTTACTCAACTTTCTTCAGTGCTGTTGTTTGTGGTGGGTGCTGTCAAGTCGTTTTGGATTCATAACAAACCTGTGAATGGAACCCTGCCCAGTCCTGCATCATCTCCACACTTGTGGTTCTGCTCGAGCCCATGGTCGTGTGTCAGCCCATCTCCTGAAAGTCTTCTTTCCTCTTTGCCATAATTGCCCACAAGTAGAGGCTCAGAAAAAGTCACATCTCTTAGTTCTTTCTAGACTCTTCAAGATATTAATCATCACTGACCCATAGCGCTATGAGCGACAACACTGGAGACAATATGGAAATTTTACCCGATCTGACCCCACTATATGAAACACGAAAGGCTTGCAACAGAGCAGCAAAGGGATTAAACCAATGAAGTTCCCAAGGAATCCCAAAAATAGACTTTGGGTGAAGGACGTGCACCTCAACAAACTCAATCAGAATACATTCATAAAGGTCAACAGACAGACATGGAACTACTTATAGGCTTTTCTTTTTTGTTGATGGCTTTGTTTTTGTTTTTCATGTCTATCTATATAAGATAAGCAGAATAAACAATCCTGAAGGGAAAGCAAGACCAATAGTTATTGAATTGCATGAAATGTAAACGACGTGCCAATAAAATTGTTGGGAAAATAATCAGTAAATAAACCTTAGAATCATAAACATCATCAATAACAAATAGAAACCATGGGGGACAGGGGAGAGAGGGAGGTGGGGAAAAGGAAGGAGGAAGCCAACAAACCTAGGGACAGGGAAAAAAATAATATAAATTTGATGGCAAGGAGGACATAGGATGCCAGGTGGGCTTGATCATGTGCAATGTAGTTGAAAGGAATTAATGAAAGAAAGCTGAATAAAGGTTGAGCATGACAGTGGAAGAAGAGAAAAGTAAAAGGAAATAGATGAAAAAGCTACAAGGCAAAGGACATGTATAGAGGTATAAATAAAGACAAATAGATATGCAAATATATTTAGATATAACAATGGGGACATAGATCTATGTACATATATTTTATATTAAATACTAAGGTAGTAGGTGGACATTGGACCTCTACTCAAGTACTCCTTCAATGCAAGAACACTTTGTTCTAATAACCTGGCATTCTGTGATGCACAACTTCCAGCATAGTCACTGAAAACAAAATGGGTGCATAAGCAAAGGTGGTGAAGAAAGCAGATAGTGCCCAGCTATCAAAAGATATCGCATCTGAGGTCTTAAAGGGTTGAAAATGAACAATCAGTCATGTAACTGGAGAGAACAAAGCCCACAAAAAAACAACACACTAACCGGGGTCATCATGAGGTGCCAATGGGACCAAGTATGAAACATCAGAAGACCCCCAAAAGAATCATATCATATGAACAAGGTAGTGACAGGAGTGGGAGGGGGGAGTGGAGAGCCAAAGCCCATCTGTAGGCAATTGGACAACCTCTCACAGAAGGGTCACAAGGAAGGAACGAGTCAGCCAGGATGCAGTATAGCACTGATGAAACATTCCTCTAGTTCTTTAATGCTTCCTCCCCCTCTTCCCAATCATGAACCCAGTTCTAGCTTTCAAATCCAGTTAGAACAAGCCATGTACACTTGTACAGATAAGAGCTCTCAACAGTCGAAATCGAGACAGATAAACCCCTCAGGAACAGTAATGGGAGAAGTACTACCATTAGGTAGAAGGAAAGTGGGGGCATAAGGGAGAACTGATCACAATGAACAACAGATACATGGGTAAAAGCAGACAGTGGTCAGTGTAAGATGGGAAAATAATAATTTATAAATTATCAAGGGTTCATGAGGGTGGGGGAGGGAGCAAAAAAAATGAGGAGCTGATACCAAGGGCTCAAGTAGAAAGAGAACATTTTGAAAAGGGCTTGACATAATGGATTTATGGATTGTTATAAGAGCTTTAAGAACCCCCAATAAATTTATTTAAACATTAAAAATATAGGAATCAGAAAATGCAGTCTCTGGAACAGACAGAGGCAACATGCATATTCAGGGGTGAACAGGAAGGAAACTGCTGGTGCAAATGCAGGCTCACCAGCCTCATTCCCTTGGGGGGAGGTTTGTATTCTAGACTAAAGCACTATGAGAGGATAGTAATATTTTGTTGAAAGTAATATTTTGCCACATTTTCAGCTGCTCCTAGTGATTGTGAAGCCGGTACCAGACCCACTGCGCTGAACTAGCGGGGAACATCCAGCAGGGTACCCTGCAGATGAGAAGCCCGGGCTCTTGTTCTGCTTTCTGCTGACACAATTTAAGTAGCTGTACACACTCTCAATGGACTTGCAGTTGCGGTGACTGCTTCTCCTGGAGATGCAGCCAAAGAGACTGGAGACTGAGTTAGCATGATGTCCCCACGTGTACATGTATCACAAAGGAACAATTTATCATGTATATGCACTTTATCATAGCTACATTAAAATATACTACATTAAATGGTAAGAAGCCTTCTTATTGGTACTCCATAATGGAGCCGTCTTTGAAATAGCCATCATCACCCATTATATCTGAATGCCATCTTTTCCATTCCATGCAACTTCTACGCTAAAAGAATGAAGACGCTTTTGCATTTCTCACCAAAGGCCCAGAGGAACAGGGGCAGGAAGATCAGGATGGGAGGCACCACCTTGCTACCCCTGCCTGCCAGCTGCAGATCAGCTCACTCTGCATAAGCCTCATTCAGACAGTCTGAGCAAGAATCTGTGCAAAGCAGTCCGTGAGCTACTGAGCTACCAAGCACACTAAGTACATGGAAAGCAGGCTGGGAAAGCAGCCAGTGGAAACCAAGACCCTCAATATCAGCACAGAAAGTGTAACTCCCTGGCTACCAATGCCAACTAAGTCCATCTGGAAGCTCTATGATTGCACGTGGCTATGCAATGTAACCGAGCACTTCCATCTAAAAATTTTTAAAACATTTTAAATGGGTTCACGCCCTGTAAGTTATAAGCTAGATTCCTTAGATCAACACTCTGGTGAAGTAATAAAAATGCTGGGAAAAAAAAACAAAAGGCTCGCAGATGGAAGGGAGAGGGAGTTTCCAGGAACGATGGGATGGAGACAAAGGGGATGAAGAGAGGCTAGTGGGAGAAAGAGAAGGAAAACTAGGGGATTCAGCAGGGAGAAGAGGTGAAATAGGGAAGTGGGCACAGTATTGTTTCAGACCCCATGGCTGTATTTGCAATGTTAGACATGGCCCTTAGGTCAGTTGCATATATTCCAATATCCTGGGTCCCTCCATTAAGTTACATGTCCTTGAAGAATAGGAATTTTGTTGTTGATGTTACTATAGAGGGAAAGATTATGTTAAACAAATATAGGAGCACAAGTATCTATGAACCACTGATATAAAAGTCCAATCTTAAAGACGCATCATAAATCTGTAGAAAAAATTAAAGTAATGTAATGGAAATGGTTAATGATTGGGCTGTAATCAATAAGGTCCGCAGTTTGAAACCACCAGCCATTCCTTGGGAGGAAAAGAGGGCTTTTATTCCCATAAAGAATTGCAGTCTTGGTCACATGTTGAATCCCTTTCCCCACCCTGCCACACACTGAAGAATCTCACTGTTGAACCTTTACCACTGTCTGAATTCTCTTACGTTCTCTGCTTCATAATATTCTGCTTTCACCATATCTATTTGTCTGTCTTTTTAATTCTGTCACACTTCATGTTGAAGAGAGAGAGCTGCCTTGGTGTCATTTTACTGTTTAGAAAATGTTCTTAGCTGATATGGACAGGTAATATATATTCAGTATTTTTACCCCTATTCTTCAAAGACCTTCTGGTACTTCAATAGTTTTTACTGATAAGTCAACAACTAAGGAGGTGATGCTCATAACAAGAGCTAAGTGAAAGACACATTCATCCTCCTCCCTCCAACTGCCGAGAGCATCCTCTTTGGCATCTCCTCACCAGATCGATGCAAATTTGGGGGTAG